>NC_057812.1:549116877-549138622 GCF_018294505.1 Triticum aestivum | reverse complement strand
GGAGAGGTTGTAAGCACAAAAGATGTACGAGTTCAGGCCCTTCTCGGAAGAAGTAACAGCCCTACGTCTCGGAGCCCGGAGGCGGTCGAGTGGATTATGAATGTATGGATTACAAGGTGCCGAACCCTTCTGCCTGTGGAGGGGGGTGGCTTATATAGAGTGCGCCAGGACCCCAGCCAGCCCACGTAGGAGAAGGTTTAAGGTGAGTTAAGTCTGGGGCGTTACTGGTAACGCCCCACATAAAGTGCCTTTACTATCATAAAGTCTACTTAATTACAGACCGTTGCGGTGCAGAGTGCCTCTTGACCTCCTGGCGGTCGAGTGAGTCTTCGTGGTCGAGTCCTTCAGGCCAGTCGAGTGTGTCCTCGTTGGTCGAGTGAGTCCTCGTTGGTCGACTGGAAGGCGACCTCTTCTAGGGATGTCCTAGGGTAAGTTACTTGGGACAGGTCCGTGACCCTACCCTAGGTACATAACCCCATCATTAGCCCCCGAATGGATTGAGGCTTTGAGTGAAGAAGGAGTTGATGTCGTTTCCGATTAACCTTTGCGCTCTAGTTGTGCGCTGTTCTGGATCAAAGAATCTCTTCGTTGACAGGGAGCAATTCGTCTTCGGTCGACTCGATCCATTCTATTTTTGCGTCGAGTGATCTTTCGAGCTTCGTCGATCTCCGAGCGACGGATCGCCGGAATCACCGCGTCTGACAGACTGGTTTGTTGTTCGCGGATTCTGCGGGGTGCGAAATTTGGGGGCGCGCGCGAAGCGGGGCAGACCGCGGCGTTCGGATGGGACGGGGCGTAGACGCCTCGATCTCCGCACCGCCTTTTTCGCCACGTATCCAATCCTCATAACTGCTCACAGATATGATTAGATCGACCGGGTCCACACGTCAGCCACTCGGAAGGGACCTTATAAATGTGCTCGGCGAGGATTTCTGTGCTGCGCCTCAGCATTCTCCCTCTCTCCCTCTGCTCCCTTCCTCCCTGCTCAGCGTGCCCGCTCTCGCCTCCGCACCGCTTCCCTTCGTGCATCTCACCGGCGACCATGGCCAAGGAGAAGACGGCGGCGCTGGAGCGTGCCAAGAAGGCGTCGGCATCGGAGAAGGCGAAGGGGAGATCCACCAGCCGCAGAGGATCCTCGTCCAGATCCCGCCTGCCGAAAGGCTGGGTCCAAGGCGACTGGATCCAGTCGACCATCACGGAGAAGGACCTCCTCGACATGGCCAACGAGGGCTTGATCCCTCACGGAGCTGCGAGGTTGCCGGGGAAGGAGTGGCAGCCACAGCCAGAAGAGGGTGAGTGTGTGCTTCTAGCCACTCATGTCGATCGGGGGTTTTCCTTGCCACCAAGCATTTTCTTCCGTGGTTTCTTGAATTTCTTTGGAGCGCAGCTCCATCACTTTACTCCAAACTCCATTGCCTATCTCGCTGCATTCGTGTCCATGTGTGAGGGTTTCTTGGGCTGTCGACCGCACTGGGGCTTGTTCAAACGTATCTTCACGTGTCGCTCTCAGACCGTGAAGAAGGCGAGCCCAGGTGACGAGAAGACCCGAGTCGTCCAAATGTGTGGGGGCTTGGGAATTCAGGTGAGGAATAATAGCACCTTCCCGCCCATGTCCTTCCCCGAGTCCGTCAGAGGCTGGCAGTCGACTTGGTTCTACTGCCAGGTCCAGTCGACGCCAGGGCAGTCGAGTGGACTCCCTCCGTTTACCATGGACCGAGTGAACAAGCCCTCCCCTCTGAAGCTGATTCCGGAGGAGAAAGCCGACGTGAAGATGTTGATGGAGCGCGTGGTGCAGCTGGTTCGGGACGGTGTGACAGGCATGGACCTCCTGGAGGTTTTCCTCAAGCGTCGCATCCAGCCTCTCCAGTTCAGGAGCCACTGCATGTGGTTGTACTGTGGGCCCGAAGACGAGACTAGAGTCCATCCAGAAGAAGTCGACGATGTCACTCTGGAAAGATGGATGGCAGCCGTTACCGGAAACAGGGACAACCCGCGCGGAGCCAGAAGGATTCCTCCACTCGACCACAACAGCATCCCAAACAAGGTACACTTGCTCTGCTTTCCATTGTGTCCTTGTCGTATTCATTTCTGCTAACCCTGTCGACTGGTCGACTGATCCTTGTTTGGGCGACTGCTAGGCCTTCACCGAGCTGTACTCGATGCCCAATGGGGCACAAGCTTCGACTGAGGAAGGCGAGGCGAGCGGGGGCGAGGCGAGCGGGGGCGAGGCGAGCGGGGGCGAGGCGAGCGGGGGCGAGAGCCAGGAAGAGGAGGAATGGGACTCGGATGCTGCAGGGGATGATGACGATGATGATGATGATGAAGGTGATGAAGATGACATCAAGGACGAGGAAGAAGAGGAAGAGGAGGTCGTTCCACCGCGCTCAGAAAGGCGGTCGAAGCTTGTCCACGACCCTTCGACCGAACGTGGTAAGGGGGTTGCGACCGCCACCCAGTCGACCAAGCGCCCCCGGACCACCTCTCCGGCGCCGACTGAAAAGGCGCCGAAGCAGCCCAGGGCGGCCTCATCGAAGCCGACCAAGCTCCTGCCGAAGATGAAGGTGTCCATCCCCACCATTTCAGGGTAATTGTGTTGCTCATATTTTCTTATTCTTGTGCGAACTTTATCTCTGGTCGACACTGAGGTTAGTCGACTGATCCTTTGGAGTTGCAGTGCTGCTACTTCTGAGACCTCGGCCCGGGCCGATGACCACGAGATGGAGGATGCAGCAACTTCGAATCCAGGTGTTGTGTTCTTAATACCATTCTTAGTCGACTGACTCGCGATCTCTGATCCTGACCCTTCTCCGCAGCTCCACCCAACACTGTTATCGATCTTCCTGATGATGATGAGGATGAAGAGCCGCTGAAGCACAGGAGGAGTCGAAAAGCGTCCGCCAGTAAGGTGCCTCAGGATGTGTCAGCGCCTGAAATTCTGACTGTGGAGGAAGAGAACACCACTCGACACACGGTGACCTTCGCGACCCCACTGACGAGTGCTCAGCAGCCCTCCCTCTTCACGACTCACCACGTCCCAGAGGACCAAGCTGGTGCGGCGAAGGAGGCGATACGCCAGGCGGGACTCATGATGGAGCAGCTGAAGACCATCCGGGATGCGAGCCAGGCAGCTTATGACGCCAGCTCTGCCCTCCAAAGCAATGTCCAGGTCAGTCGACTGCTGTTTGTTCTGTTGGATATGCTACCAAAAACTTTTCTTTTCCGGGATTTATATTAGTCACCCGCTGGGTGTGTCGAATAAACTCCGTGTTAGCGGGGGCACGCTGAGTGCACCCGCTGGGTGTAGTCCCCAAGGCTAAGGTCGACTGCTGGCAGTCGGCCTTAGGCTTTATAATGTCAATCTTTCTGTCAGTCGACTGGTCGACTGGATTTCGGAAACCAGTGGGGGCACGCTGAGTGCACCCACTGGGTGTAGTCCCCGAGACTGTGGTCGACTGCTTGCAGTTGATCACAGTCTTAGAGAATGCGTCTCGCACACTGTTTTTTTTTTTGAGGTCGACTGGTCGACTTTGTCTTCAACAGGATTAGTGGGGGCACGCTGAGTGCACCCACTGGGTGTAGTCCCCGAGACTACGGTCGAATGCTTGTATTCGGCTGTAGTCTTAGAAACTTGTGTTTTTCCCTTTTCACTCGGAAGTGAATTATTTTTGACGTTTAGTCGATTGGTTCTTCGCAGAACTCCTGTGATCTTGTGGCTCGCTACTCAGAGCTAGAACAGAAACATACTCAAGTCGAGCTGAGCTTGAAGCTGGTTCAGGAGAAGCTGACAAAGGCAAAGGAGGAGACTGAAGGTATGTTTGGTGAGACCTTGACGACTGCTTTTCCTCTTGCTTGTTTCAACATCTGATCTTGCTGTGTCTTGCAGGTAAGGTAAGGGAGGCCCAGCAGAAGAAAGACCTTGAGCTAGCTGAGAAGATCAAGCTTGCTGACGAGAAGTTAGCTTCAGTCACCAAGCTTGAACAAGACAATACCAACCTGAAAACTGCTCTTGGGATTGCCAACAAAGAAGTCAGTCGACTGAGAACTGACAAAGCTGCCTTGACCGATCAAGTCAGCAAATTGACTGAGAAGAAGACTGCACTGGAGGCCTTCCTGAGTGGCTTTGCCAAGAAGCTGTTTCTTATGCTCGAAGGTAAACCTCCATGTTTGGCAAATATTTCTGACTGTGGCTTCTTCCATTCGACTATCCCCTTGACTTAGTGATCACCCTTGCAGAATTTTGTCAAAACTTTGAAGAAGAAACCAGCCGACTGGAGCCAAACCTTGACCCTGTCAATTCTCCGGTGAATGACGAGGTTGCCATGGATATTTTCCGACTGGAGTCTCGCGTTGCAGCTGTCGTGGATTATCTCGCAAGGCTGAAGGCCGCCACATCTCGCATCGACTCGACGCTCTGGCCTGAGGAGACACTTCAGAATGACCTTGAGTCACTAATGGCCCGCTTGAACACGATCCCTGGTCGAGTGCAGGAATGGAAGAAGTCCTCGGCTCGGTGTGGTGCAGATGTCGCTCTGTGTCTGGCCCGAGTCCACTGCAAAGATGCACGAGAGGAGAAGCTGGCGGCTCTTCGGGTGGCCAATACCAAGAAGCACGACTTCAGGTCCTTTATGGAGACTTTCCTTGCAGCTGCCACTCGGATCGCCGACGGAATTGACCTTGATGAATTTGTTGCACCTTCCAGCCCTCCACAGGAGGGGTAAAAAACTTCCTCTGGCTCGACTCTTTTAAATTTGCCTCGGTATGCCGAGTGGAATTGTATCCGACAAACTTTAACAGGCTTGACGCCTGAGCACTTTCGGTTCCTTTAGACATCGATTCAAACCTGAATTTGACGCTTGAATATGATCGCCTTCGGCTCAAAATGTCCTTTGCAGGTTCAAAGCAAGGTGCCTGTGCTTAGGCGAGCGCTTGGACTGCAGCTAAGCCTCCGAGTGAGAGGGTCGCTCTTCACTCGGTAGGATTTTTGTAACTTAGGCGAGCGCTTGGACTGCAGCTAAGCCCCCGAGTGAGAGGATTGCTCTTCACTCGGTAGGATTTTTATAACTTAGGCGAGCACGAGGCTGCAGCTAAGCCTCCGAGTGGAAGGCTGGCTTACCACTCGGTAGGATTTTGATAAACTTAGGCGAGTGCTTGGACTGCAGCTAAGCCCCCGAGTGAGAGGATTGCTCTTCACTCGGTAGGATTTTTATAACTTAGGCGAGCACGAGGCTGCAGCTAAGCCTCCGAGTGGAAGGCTGGCTTACCACTCGGTAGGATTTTGATAAACTTAGGCGAGTGCTTGGACTGCAGCTAAGCCCCCGAGTGAGAGGATTGCTCTTCACTCGGTAGGTTTTTTATAACTTAGGCGAGCACGAGGCTGCAGCTAAGCCTCCGAGTGGAAGGCTTGCTTACCACTCGGTAGGATTTTGATAAACTTAGGCGAAACGGATTCGCGGCTAAGCCCCCGAGTGGAAGGCTGGCTTACCACTCGGTAGGATTTTTATAAACTTAGGCGAAACGGATTCGCGGCTAAGCCCCCGAGTGGAAGGCTGGCTTACCACTCGGTAGGATTTTTATAAACTTAGGCGAAACGGATTCGCGGCTAAGCCACCCACTGAGGGGGAGTTTTTATGTGGACAAAAATAAAAAGTGCTGACACAATTATTTCTAAACCCATGAATTACAGAAGTTCTTTATTGCAACTCATCCGAGTGATAAAACTTAAGTGTAAAACGGGCGGAGTAGCTCCGCGTTCCAAGCTCGGGGCTCGTCGATATTATGCTCGACGTTGTAAAGACGGTATGCCCCGTTGTGGAGAACCTTGGTGACGATGAAAGGGCCTTCCCAAGAAGGAGCAAGTTTGTGTGGTTTGTGCTGATCCACTCGGAGAACCAAATCCCCTTCCTGGAAGGCTCGACCTCTCACATTTCGGGCGTGGAAACGGCGCAGATCTTGTTGGTAGATGGTCGACCGGATCAGAGCCATCTCCCTTTCTTCCTCTAAAAGGTCGACTGCGTCCTGCCGCGCTTGTTCAGCTTCTGCTTCGTTGTAGATCTCGACACGAGGAGCATTGTGGAGAAGATCACTCGGCAAGACTGCTTCGGCTCCATAGACCAAGAAGAATGGAGTTCTTCCAGTCGACCGATTGGGCGTGGTCCGCAGTCCCCAGAGTACAGATGGAAGTTCGTCGACCCAAGCTCCAGCCGCGTGTTTGAGATCACGCATCAGTCGTGGCTTCAGTCCCTTGAGAATCAGTCCATTAGCTCGCTCTGCTTGTCCATTCGACTGCGGATGGGCGACTGATGCGTAGTCGACCCGTGTGCCCTGGGAGTTGCAGAAGGTTCTGAATTCCTCTGAGTCAAAGTTCGACCCATTATCCGTAATGATGCTGTGCGGCACTCCATATCTGAATATTAGTTCCCTGATGAAGCTAACAGCAGTACCGGTGTCGAGGCTCTTGATTGGTTTAGCCTCGATCCACTTGGTGAACTTGTCGACCGCCACCAGTACATGCGTGAAGCCACTTCGTCCTGTTCTCAAAGGGCCGACCATGTCCAGCCCCCAGACTGCAAAAGGCCAGACGAGTGGGATGGTCTTCAAAGCTGACGCAGGTTTGTGCGACATATTCGAGTAGAACTGACACCCCTCGCACTTATCCACTATCTCCTTTGCCATCTCATTCGCCTTGGGCCAGTAAAATCCGGCTCGGTATGCTTTGGCCACGATGGTCCGGGAGGACGCATGATGACCACAGGTCCCCGAGTGAATATCATCGAGGATGAGTCGACCTTCTTCTGGTGTTATGCACTTCTGACCGACTCCAGTCGTGCTCTCTCTGTATAATTGTCCTTTGATGACGGTAAAGGCCTTAGATCGATGGACGATCTGTCGAGCCTCTTCCTCATCCTCCGGAAGCTCTTTCCTCAAGATATATGCGACATACGGAATCGTCCAGTCGGGAATGACTACCAAAACCTCCATGATCAAGTCGACCACCGCTGGGACTTCAACTTCAGTCGGATCTGTGGCACTCTTGGGCTGCGGAGTTTCTTCGGTGAAAGGATCTTCTTTGACTGACGGAGTATGTATATGCTCCAAGAACACACCACTCGGAATGGCTTCTCTCTTGGAACCTATCTTTGCTAGATCATCAGCTGCTTGATTTTTCAGTCGGGGTATATGATGGAGTTCCAACCCCTCGAACTTTTTCTCCAGCTTCCTCACTGCACTGCAGTATCCAGTCATGGCTGGGCTTCTCACGTCCCACTCTTTCATCACCTGATTGACCACTAAATCCGAGTCACCATAGACCATTAGGCGACGGACGCCGAGTGAAATGGCCATGCGCAACCCATATAGGAGGGCCTCATATTCTGCCTCATTGTTGGAGGAATCAAAGTGAATCTGGAGCACATATCTGAGCTTATCTCCTCTGGGGGAAACCAGGACAACCCCAGCACCGGAACCATTCAACATCTTAGAACCATCGAAAAACATGGTCCAATGCTCCGAGTGAACTTCAGTCGGCTGCTGCTGTTCGATCCACTCGGCGAGGAAATCTGCTATTGCCTGGGACTTAATGGCTTTCTTTGCCTCAAACTTGATATCAAGGGGAAGAAGTTCAATCGCCCATTTGGCCACTCGACCAGTTGCATCTCTGTTGTGCAAAATCTCTGATAGTGGAGCATCGCTGACGACTGTGATTGAATGGTCAGAGAAATAATGAGCAACCTTCTTTGTGGTCATGTATATTCCATACACAAGCTTCTGATAATGAGGATATCTCTGCTTGGATGGAGTCAAGACTTCAGACAAATAATACACTGGGCGCTGAACTTTGAGAGCTTTTCCTTCTTCTTCCCGCTCGACCGTTAGCACAGTACTGACGACTTGTCCTGTGGCTGCGATATAGAGCAACAGAGGCTCTTTGCTGATTGGAGCAGCAAGCACCGGCTGGGTGGAGAGCAGAGCTTTTAGCTCGGCAAACGCTGCATCAGCTTCTGGAGTCCACTCGAACTTGTCAGCCTTCTTCATCAGTCGGTAAAGAGGCAATGCCTTTTCACCGAGTCGTGAGATGAATCGACTTAATGCGGCCAAGCATCCAGTAAGCTTCTGGACATCGTGCACTCGCACAGGGCGTTTCATTCGGAGAATAGTGCCAATCTTTTCTGGGTTGGCATCGATTCCCCGTTCGGAAATGAGAAAACCGAGTAACTTGCCACCAGGAACTCCAAATGTGCACTTTGATGGATTGAGCTTGATATCATACCTTCTGAGGTTGGCAAACGTTTCGGCGAGGTCAGCGAGCAGGTCGGAACCTTTTCGTGACTTGACAACAATATCATCCATATAAGCTTCCACATTCCGACTGATTTGAGTGAGTAGACACTTCTGAATCATTCGCATAAATGTGGCTCCGGCATTCTTGAGGCCGAATGGCATGGTGATATAGCAGAAGCACCCGAATGGAGTGATGAAAGCTGTTTTTACTTCATCGGGCCCATACAGACGGATCTGGTGGTACCCGGAGTAAGCATCTAAAAAAGACAACCTCTCGCATCCCGCGGTCGAGTCAACAATTTGATCTATGCGAGGGAGAGGAAAGTGATCTTTCGGGCAGGCCCGATTGATGTGCTTGAAATCAATGCACATTCGGAGCGACTTGTCCTTCTTAGGAACCATGACGACATTAGCGAGCCACTCGGAGTGGAATATCTCTCGGATAAATCCTGCCGCCAACAGTCGAGCCACTTCTTCACCAATGGCCTTTCTCTTCTGGACGGCGGACCGCCGAAGATGTTCTTTGACTGGCTTTGCAGACTTGTCGACTCTTAGGCGGTGCTCAGCCAGTCCCCTGGGAACACCTGGCATGTCAGCGGGCTTCCATGCAAAAATGTCCCAGTTCTCACGGAGGAACTGGATGAGCGCTTCTTCCTATTTTGGGTCGAGTGTTGTGGAGATGCGGGTCGGAGCTGCTTCGGGGTCGGTCGGGTGAATGTGAACAGGCTTCGTCTCACCGGACGACTGGAATGCAGATTCTGTGGCGGGCTTCTTGGACCGCAGCAAGTCACTCGGATCTGCGTTTTGCTTGTATTCTTCGAACTCGACAGCTGTTACTTGGGAATCGGCAATTTTGGAGCCCTTCTGAAAGCACTCCTCTGCCTTTTTCCTATCACCAGTGACAGTGATCACACCTTTGGGACCGGGCATCTTCAATTTGAGGTACACGTAACATGGTCGAGCCATGAACCGTGCATAGGCTGGCCTCCCCAAAATGGCATGATATGCACTTTGAAAATCCACGACCTCAAACGTCAACTTTTCTTTGCGAAAATGCTTTGAATCGCCAAACACTACGTCCAAAGCTATCTGGCCGAGTGACTCGGCCTTCTTCCCTGGTATAACTCCATGGAAGCTCATGTTACTAGTACTCAGTCGGGACATCGGAATGCCCATACCTTTCAGCGTGTCTGCATATAACAGATTCAGCCCACTTCCACCGTCCATCAGCACCTTTGTCAGTCGAGTGCCTTCGACAACTGGATCGACCACCAAAGCTTGCCTCCCAGGGGTGGCAATATGAGTTGGGTGATCAGATTGGTCGAATGTGATGGGTGTTTGAGACCACTTCAGATAATTTGCCTTCGCTGGGGCAACCATGTTAACCTCTTGGTTAATTACTTTCAGTCGACTTCTGCTTTCCACATCTGCGAAGATCATCAGAGTGGAGTTGATATGCGGGTATCCTCCCTCACTGTCCTCTTTGTCTTCGGCTTTGTCCGACTCCTTCTCCTTGTCCTTAGACTGTTTTCCCTGAAACTGCTGGATCAGGAGTCGACATTGGCGAGTGGTGTGCTTTGGGTAAATGATATTCCCCTCTTCATCTTTCTTCGTGTGAATATGACACGGCATATCCATCACGTCGTTCCCTTCTTTATCCTTCACCTTCTTGGGGTTCCAGGATCCTTTTGGTTTCCCCTTAGACTTTCCTTGAGTCACGGCCAGAGCCTCTCCAGGAGCTGCTGGTTCGGCCTTCCGCTTCTGTTTCCGACTGGAATTTCCTTTTTCCGACTGACTCGGCTTGTGCTTGCCGCTTCGGAGTCGGTCTTCTTCTTCGCCGTTGGCGTACTTGGTAGCAATCTCCATCATCCGACTCAAGGTCATGTCACCGGTTCGACCAAATTTCAAGCTCAGTTCTCTGTTCTTGACACCATCTTTGAAGGCGCATACTGCCTGATGGTCAGAGACATTTTCCACAGTGTGGTGCAAAGTGATCCACCTTTGAATATACTCTCTGAGAGTCTCATTGGTTTTCTGCACGCAGACTTGCAACTCTGTCAATCCCGCTGGTCGCTTGCAAGTCCCTTCGAACGTTCTGACGAACACTCGGGACAGATCTTCCCAAGTGTAAATACTGCTAGGAGGTAATTGGGTCAACCATGCCCTGGCAGAACCTTCCAACATGAGGGGCAAATGCTTCATGGCCACCTCGTCGTTCCCACCACCGATCTGAACTGCCACTCGGTAGTCTTCAAGCCAAGTTTCAGGCTTAGACTCACCAGTGAACTTGCTGACTCCTGTTGCCAACCTGAAATTGGGGGGAATAACAGCGGCTCTGATAGCTCTGCTGAAACATTCAGGACCAGAAACATGTACTCGACTGCTCGTGGGCACTTCTCTGTCGAGTGCACCACGATGGGCTCTGTTCCGGTCGACCAACCCTTGCACGATAATGGATCGCGCGTCGAAGCCTGGCTCCCTGGGGTCAACTGGAACTCTACGCCCTGTACTGTACTGACGCCTATCATCTGGCTGCCGAGGAGCGTAAGACCCACCCCTCGGAGGGGAATAGGGCACTCGACGCCTATCATCTCGGTCGAGCCTGTCGCCATATTGATCTCGCCGATACTCACGCCCTTCGCGCCGCGGAGGCGATCTGGGGCTGTGAGCCGACTGAACCGTATTCGCAGTGACAGATCGACTGTGAATTCTGTTGCGCGACTGAGACACGGCTGAATTCTGATCTCCTGCTGCTCGGAGTAGATCCCTGATCTGCAGCAAACCTCTGCCAGCTTCTGACTGCGAAGGCTGAATGGACTCTGCTATACGGGTCGCAGCTGCTAAATTCTGAATCGGGGTTCGATATACCTGAGTCGGCGGGAAGAGTTGACGTCGACTGGTGTCGGGAACTCGTTGCCGCGCGCGCTCGTCGAGTGCTCGCTGAAGGTTCTCCAGTCGAGTGCGCTCGGCCAAATTGGCTAGACGCGCCTCCTCCAAGGCACGAGCCTCGGGGGTTTCTCCTGCGATGGGAACGCGCAGGGGATCCTCGTTCCTGCGGCGAAGCTCTTCTCTTTGCAAAGAGTCGAGTGGCTCGGGCTGGTACTCTTCGTAGCCTCGTGCAGGGTCGCCGCCGTCGCCTGCTCCACCACCACGGGCGAAGCCAGGAGGACTGTGGGGCCCGTCGACCATCAAGATTTCCGCCGCTGGATCACTGCTTCCGCACTCGGATGCAGTCTCTCCGGAGCCAGTCGACTGATCGAACAAGCCGTAGAGAGATTCGTTGGGCTCGATTGCCGCAACTTGTATAGTGGCCGACTGGCGAGCCACCGCGTGACTCACCCATCGCTGAAGTCTCGACCGGCCTGAGCGCTTGCGCTGGCGGGAGACCGGGAGGGTGGAAGATGGAAGATCCGACCGATACTGGGTCGATGGTTGCCGCAGCAGAACGCCGCGGACACATGCGCGAAAATGCGTCGCACCGCGGACGGGGAGCGCATCCACGTCGAGTGGAGCCTCCTAGAGCCATGCGGAGTCGTCGGCGATGAAGGTGAGGGTGCCGAGACGGATCTCTTGTCCCTCGATCAAAACTCCAGCATACACCATGATGAAAATACTCGGAAGAATCGCAACTTCTCCACAAAATCGCTAAAACACCGGCCCCAAGGTGGGCGCCAACTGTCGTGGTTCTAAGCCTGACAGTAGAGTGGGGGGTAGGTATGGAGAGGCAAGGTCCTAGCTATGGAGAGGTTGTAAGCACAAAAGATGTACGAGTTCAGGCCCTTCTCGGAAGAAGTAACAGCCCTACGTCTCGGAGCCCGGAGGCGGTCGAGTGGATTATGAATGTATGGATTACAAGGTGCCGAACCCTTCTGCCTGTGGAGGGGGGTGGCTTATATAGAGTGCGCCAGGACCCCAGCCAGCCCACGTAGGAGAAGGTTTAAGGTGAGTTAAGTCTGGGGCGTTACTGGTAACGCCCCACATAAAGTGCCTTTACTATCATAAAGTCTACTTAATTACAGACCGTTGCGGTGCAGAGTGCCTCTTGACCTCCTGGCGGTCGAGTGAGTCTTCGTGGTCGAGTCCTTCAGGCCAGTCGAGTGTGTCCTCGTTGGTCGAGTGAGTCCTCGTTGGTCGACTGGAAGGCGACCTCTTCTAGGGATGTCCTAGGGTAAGTTACTTGGGACAGGTCCGTGACCCTACCCTAGGTACATAACCCCATCACTCAGTTCATGGAATCATTGTTTGGATCTTCTTCCCGGTGCCAAAATATGTTGATACGCACTCTGTACAAGAATCTGCGAGGTGTTTTCCTATAGTTTGCCCATTTTTCCCAGTGCAAGTTCTGTTTGAAATTTCTTATCTGTGCTTAACCAATATATGCAGCCTGATAGTTTATTGAACATTTGTTCCATCTTATTCTACCCCTAAAATAGTTTTTTGTGGAAAAAATGTTTTTACAGGACTGATAGATAAATTGGTGGTGTATCCTAGAAGCAGAAACATATCCCATAACAAACATTTAATTTTTTTTCTTAAGAACATTGCAACTGTCATCTGGATTGGGACAAATTTATCTGAGTTGATCTTCTCAAGCTTGATTGCCTTTTTCGGAAGAATAAAAGGGCACTCTTTACACCATCCTTGATTTCATCATATATGTCTAGGTGACGTCCTTCTACTACTCTACAACCACCAGCACTCAAATTTCCCATCTATAGATGTGTGTACTCCATGTGTTTGATGGGATGTATAAGAGAAAAATCATAGACTCACTGGCAGGGGCCTTATCTTTCAGTGTGTTCAGTAGGGTTGCATGCTCCAGATTAAAACTTGGTGGGTTTAAGTGATAATGACATATAGTATCACGATCAGAATTCTTCTGATGTAATTCAGGTATATATCTTGACTGTAACCCTTTCTTAGACTACGACATCTTGCACTCCTATTCTTTAAAGGATTTGGTCTTCCCAACATTACACGGCGTACATGCATGTTCTTCATGCAAATTATGAGCTCATACCTGTAAAATTAACATATTGTACGCTTCCAACTAAGTACTGACTACCCTTTTTTTTATTCTCCATATCATATACCGAGTGGAGGAATTACATTGGAGTGGTGGTGGCGTTCTAATGGATGTTTCCTCACCTGAAATAATATGAAATAAATCACGTTTGTGCTTTGTTTGATGTTTTCCTGGTCTGCTCACATGCTTATGTAATAGTTCCCTCGGATTGTAGGAACGAGCTTCATATAGATAGGCAAGAATATGTTTATGATCAATCAAAGACAATAGGAACATCTACTAAAATCTTTATGAGTGTGTATCATATGAATTACTTTGATTGCAAGTCCAATGATCTTATTAGTAACTAAGTTTGGAAACATATGCGCCGTTAGTTTTTCTCTAGCTCTTGCCTTCTGTACGTACTGAACTGAAATTGCAATCTTCAGGAGATGATGTAGTGCTTCAAACAACTCATCATAGTAGTTTGCTAATCATTGTATATTGTGAGTTTTACTGCTTGCTCCCATCCAAAATAAGTGTCGCGAAACTTATTACACTTATTTTGGATCGAAGGGGGTACTATTTTTGGGAAAAAAACATCACGTTGCTCTCTTTCTGTTAACATCTATGTCTGAGATTTAATAGAAGTCCTCAGAACTACATGGTGACATTATGTTCAGCAAAAGAAATTTCTATCAGTGGCAGATCAACAAACATAAGTGGGTTGCCGGCCTTGACGAGAGCTACTCATGTGCACGTCTTTCATTTTGCAGCCAGATCCATTGTATCATGAGTGTACACGACTACTGGAGTAGTGTGGAGGCATAGTTATATTTCATTATTAATTTCTGCAGGCAACCAATGTAACGACAATGTAGTGTAGCCATCACGGCTAATGCTTCTATTTAATTAGCTTTCTTGCAAAATGATTCATACATATATGTATGTGGGTGGAACAACTGATTGGTCTGAAGTGACAACATCTTTATCCAGAAATCAATATATACAAATAAAGAAGGAAAAACATCAGGCAAAGCACAAACGCGACTATTTCATACTTACAAAAGTCCTCATATTTACATGTTACAAAAGCTATCCTTATGGATGATGCATGACAAAGTTCTCATATTTACATGCCTGAGTATAGACGTATGTCATATATCACTATTTGTGTAGCTCACTGTTAACTGATTAAATATACATCTTACACCAAAATATCTAGAAATTGCCAATTCAATATATTATTTTTATAAATAAATTGATCAATAACTGAAGGAATATAATAAAGGCATCTATCCAACATTTATGTAAATAAGAAGGCAATGTAACGAAGAATGAAATCATACATTTAGTTTAGTGTCATCCAGCTACGGTATTCAGAAAAAGTTAGGGTAAATATTTATTCTTAATGGAATAAATCAACCGTGTAAGATAATATAACCAAATTTGTTTCCTATTATTAGGGAATTGCATGTATAACCCATAGGATAGTGTGCATGCATTCGTTCTCTGCGACCAAAACATGAAAACAAATTATTGCCCTCTCATCTTGGTATGATAATACACATTTTGCATGGAATCGAGTGAAAACATATGAAATAAAGTTGTGGAAATAAATATATTATCTCATGAATAAGTATAAAAACATTTAAGATGCTGGGAGGATTGCTGATTGTTTTTTGAACTACTAGAACCAGAGAAAGTGTTTACTTTCATCGCACCTCTTGATCTTTTAAAATTAAACATAGATCCTTATATATTCTGTATTGGAAAATTTTGAAGGAGATAGCACATAACATGAACTTCACATTTGCAACGATGTTACCCACCAATACCGCCTTCATATTTATGTCAACTGTATATCATAGTATTGGAGAATAATGAGAGATGGGACGACCAAAAAAGGAAACATCATACAAACCATCTAATCACAACTTGACCAAACAATAGTAATCCCTTTCCCCTAGATCACTTAAAATATATTACATTAAAAATATTATTATAAATTATATATCAGTGGAGAGTTAGCATTATAAAATAGAATTTAATTACCAAATTATGTAATCATATTAGATATGCATGTGCTACATACCTACTGTCCATTGTTTTAAACCAAAACCATTTTTTTGAAGTGGTAAATGAAGCAAATCACGTAACACAAAACAAAAATAATTATCAAAGTGTATTGCTTTACATGCAAGCCCGTGCGAATGCACGGGTTGACAACTAGTGAAAATAATTGGACACTTCCTGAGCCAATTCCTGAGCCTATTCCTAAACCAACTCTGAAGAAAAGAGGTGTTTTATTTCTCAGTCTTGAAGATATGCAAGAGGCAAAGAAATCTATGAAATAAAAATGTATTAAAGCTGAAGATGTTAAGAATTTACCTCCTATTGAAGAAATACACGGTCTTAATTTACCGCCTGTTGAAGAAACATATGATTTTGATCCATCACCTATTGAAGAAACTCGTGGTCTTGATAACCCGACACAGGTAGTAAAGGTAAATTCTCTCTATAGATTTGATGAAGGTGATATCCCTCGTTATAAGTCTGCTAGACAATGCTGAGACGAGTTTGACAATTTCATTGTTAAACAAGAAAACTTTAATTCTAATTTTGGTAGACAATTGAAATATAATTCCGATACGCTTGAATACTTGGGTGATTATATGGCTAATGTCAAAGGTGAACTTAAACTTATTAGTAAACATGCTTCTATGGTTACCACTCAAGTAGAACAAGTACTTAAAGCTCAAAATGATTTGCTCAATGAATTGAATAGTAAGAATAATGATTATGCTGTTAGAGCGGCTACTAGAACTGGTAGAATGACTCAGGAACCTCTGTATCCTGAAGGCCACCCTAAGAGAATTGAGCAAGATTCTCAGAGAAATAATATAGATGCACCTAGTCCTTCTAAAAGGAAGAAAAAGAAAAATGATAGGACTTTGCATGCTTCTGGTGAACCTATTGCTGAAACACCTGAGAATCCAAATGATAATTATGTTTATGATGCTGAAACACAATCTGGTAATGAACCTAAAACTAATATTAATGATAATGTTCATGATGATGCTCAACCTAGCAATGATAATGATATAGAAATTGAACCTGCTGTTGATCTTGATAACCCACAATCAAAGAATCAATGTTATGATAAGAGAGACTTTGTTGCTAGGAAACATGGTAAAGAAAGAGAACCATGGGTTCAAAAACCCATGTCTTTTCCTCCCAAACCATCCAAGAAAAAGGATGATGTGGATTTTGAGCGCTTTCCTGAAAGAATAGATCTATATTTTTATGTATGCGATTAACTGATATGCTCAAAATGAATCCTCACGCTAAGTACATGAAAGAAATTGTTAATAATAAAAGAAAGATACCGGAAGCTGAAATTTCCACCATGCTTGCTAATTATACTTTTAAAGGTGGAATACCAAAGAAACTTGGAGATCCAGGAGTACCCACTATACCATGCTCCATTAAAAGAAACTATGTTAAAACTGCTTTATGTGATCTTGGAGTCGGTGTTAGTGTTATGCCTCTCTCTTTATATCATAGACTTGATTTGAATAAGTTGACACCTACTGGAATATCTTTGCAAATGGCTAATAAATCAACTGCTATACCTATCAATATTTGTGAGGATGTGCCTGTTGTAGTTGCAAACATTACTATTTTAACGGACTTTATTATTCTTGATATTCCCGAGGACGATAGTATGTCTATTATTCTTGGAAGACCCTTTTTGAATACTGCAGGGGCTGTTATTGATTGCACCAAAGGCAATGTCACTTTTCATGTTAATGGTAATGAGCATATGGTACACTTTCCAAGGAAACAACCTCAAGTCCACAGTATCAATTCTATTGGAAAAATTCCATCGATTATTTTTGGAGGTTTTGAATTTCCTCTTCCTACTATCAAGAAGAAATATGATATTCTTATTTTTGGGTATGTGCATATCCCCGTTGAGGTAACCTAGTGTTATTCGAAAATTCTCCGGTTCCATGTTATTCGGAATGAGTTTGTTAACAAGACTTGATCAACCTTGTTAATGGATTCCTTTGGATGATCATGAGATGGATGAATTTAGAAAACACAACTCTCTGTACCGTCCTTTTACTTTCTGTTATTTATATTAAATAAAATAAAAATAGTATTTTCTGTCTGTTATCTGGATTATCCGTGCAATATAAAAATACCCTGAAAATAAAAGTTCTCCAAATGCCCTGAAATTTAAATATGATTTTTTCTGGAATATTTGAGAACATTTGGCACTGAGAACACAGCAGGGGGCATCCACCTGGCCACGAGGGTGGAGGGCGCACCCTACCCCCCTAGGCGCACCCCCCTGCCTCGTGGGCCGACAGTGGCCCTCCTCCACTTATTCCTGCACCCACACACTCCTTCTTCCTCCCACAAACACCATTATCCAACTCAAGCACGAGTTCTAGCTCATTTTGTTGCGATTTTCGATCTCCTTGTTCAAAGCACCTCTCACAAAACTGCTTTGGGGGATTGTTCCTTGGTATGTGACTCCTCCATTGGTCCAATTAGTTTTTGTTCTAGTGCTTTATTCATTGCAAATTTGTGTTGCTTAGGTGACCCTGTTCTTGAGCTTGCATGTCAAATTTATATGGTTCCAAGTAGTTTTGATGCATGATATAGGATATAGGCACTTGTAGGAGTAGTTGCTATCAATTTTGTTGAGTTTGGTTCACTTTTATTTAAAGTTACTAAAAAATTCAGAAATTTTTCAGAGGAGGAAATATGTTTAGGAAAATGTACCAAGGTGGTTCTTCAAGGAAACAAGAACCCAGGCTTGCAATGCGTGATGCTGATGATGAGGCACCAAGGGACGCTCCAGTGCGGCCTTGTGAATGGCCTTCAGAGGACTTCATGGATCGAGCGGGGATTAAGGAAGAATTTAACGAATATTTGCGTAGCGTTGATCTTGTGATCTTCGAGGAAGAAAAATGCCGTCAGTACCACTATCTCACTAGTTCCTTTGTGAGGAGGTTCGAATTTTCATCTTCACGTAATTCTCAAAACTGTCTTCTTTGATCTTTATGAAAATTCTTACACTATGGACTTAGAGGACTTTACCACTGCTTGCAAACTTCCACAATGGGGTAGTACTAGTGAACCTCGCAAATCTGAATTTAGAGATTTTCTTGGTAGTATAACTGTGGAGGAATCTAGAGATATAGCACAAGCTACCATAGGGAGCATTCATTTTCCTGCTATACATTATTTTGCTCTCTTCATAGGTAGATGCATTAATGGTAAAGATGAAGCATGTCACATGTGTGTGCCTGACCTCGGTATTCTTAGGAGTGCTGTGTTAGGAGATAAATCTTATAATTTGGGAGCCATTATTGCACGTAGGTTGCATCTTAATAGATTTAATGGAGATTTCTTCGGTGGAATTTATGCAACCCGCATAGCTAATTTTCTTAGTATAACCATACGTGAGGATGATATTGAGTTGCCTCCTGCTTATTTGGATTATGAGGCTATGGTTCGTCATCAGTTTGTTGAGAGGAACGATCAGTTCCTCCAGTACCGACTAATCTTTGACAGACGACGCACCTATCATGTCGCTCTCCCTGCTTCTACTTTCTTTGATTTTCAAGCAAAGGGGAGATATTCTATAACCAGAGAGGAGGCAAAAGAGTATAAGAGGAGAGCTGAGATAGCTCGCCTCCAAGCTGCAGCCCATGATGCGGTGACTGTTGCATCTCAGTACGACCCCAACTACAACTTTGGATATCCGCCAGGCCATCCGTGGCATTAGACCAACTTAGGCCAAAATCCTAAGCTTGGGGGAGTGCGTATTTCTCACCGACATTATTTTCATGTTCACACACTCATTGCTAGTTGTCGGTGCTCATACTTTTTCATTGTATCATTCATGCTAGTTTATTTTCTTTTCTTATGCTTTATTCTTGTGTGTTTAATAAACCTTAAGAAAAACAAACCAAAAAAATTAGTTGTAGCTTTTAGCTAGTTTTAATTTCCATGCTTGTAGTAGTAATTAAAAAGAAAACCCAAAAAGATTTCATGTTCTTCTTCTGCTTGTTGGGAGATTTCCCGTGTAAATAGTTTTATTTCTTTTCTTTTCTTTGGGGGTCGATAGGAGAAGACCATAATTAAATTGTTGAAGTGGCTCTTATATGCATTATTGTTGATCTAACAAAAGAGCCCATATTACCTTGTCTTCTCCTGTTTATTGAACGCTTGCAGATTCCAGCTTAGTCCAATGCACGTACACTGTTATTATTATTCACATCATTCGGTCGTGCAAGTGAAAGGCAATTATGACGATATATGATGGACTGGTTGAGATGAGAAAAGCCGGTATGAACTCGACCTCTCTTATTTTTGTAAATATGATTAGTTCATCATTCCTGATTCAGCCTATTATGAATAAACATGTTTGCAATGACAATTAGAGATTATAGTTGCTTATGCCATGCTTAATTATCTAGGAGCTTATAATGGTTTACCTTGCGTGCCAACATGCTATTAAAATGGTTGTGATGTGGTATGATAGGGTGGTATCCTCTTTTGAACGATTTGAGTGGCTTGACTTGGCACATGTTCACGCATGTAGTTGAAACAAAATCAACATAGCCTCTACGATATGTATGTTCATGGTGCATTATATCCTACTCATGCTTGCATTCGGTGTTGATTAATTTTAATGCATGTTCATGACTGTTGTCGCTCTCTAGCTGGTCGCTTCCCAGTCTTTTTCTAGCCTTCACCTGTACTAAGCGGGAATACTGCTTGTGCATCCAATCCCATAAACCCCAAAGTTATTCCATATGAGTCCACCATACCTACCAATATACAGTATCTACCTGCCGTTCCAAGTAAATTTGTGTGTGCCAACCTCTAAACCTTCAAATAAATATCATGTTTTGTATGCTCGAATAGCTCATTATCAACTAGGGTTGTCCGTATCTTCCATGTTAGGCGGGTTATTCTCAAGAGGAGTGGACTCCGCTCCTCACTCACGAGAAAGTGGCTGGTCACTGGGATGCCCAGTCCCGTGCTTTATGCAAATCAAATCAAAATAATTGCAAACAAAACTCCCCCTGGGACTCTTGTTAATTGGAGGCACTCGTTGTTTCGAGCAAGCCATGGATTGATGCTTGTTGGTGGATGGGGGTATAAACTTTACCATTCTGTTTGGGAACCGCCTATAATGTGTGTAGCATGGAAGATATCGACATCTCTTGGTTGTTATGTTGACAATGAAAGTATACCGGTAAAAATATTATTCATCTCTATTTCAAAACCGAGCTCTGGCACCTCTACAAATCCCTGCTTCCCTCTGTGAAGGGCCTATCTATTTACTTTTATGTTGAGTCATCATCCTCTTATTAAAAAGCACCAGTTGGAGAGCACATCTGTCATTTGCATTCACTACTGTTAGTTTACATTGAGTGTGACTTGACTGGATCTCTTTTACCATGAATTACAATGTCTAGTCAGTACTTGATCTTTAAAGGTGATGTGCATTTATGTTTTGCGGTCTCAGAAAGGGCCGGCGAGATACCATCTTGTTATATCATATTATGATTGTTTTGAGAAAGTGTTGTTATCCGAGATTTATTATTATTGCTCTCTAGTTTATTATGCCATTGATATGAGTAAACATTATACCTAAGCGTTATTGTGAATATGGTTAGATTATAATCATTGATGAAAACTTGAATGCTGGCTGTAACGCCCCGTATGTAACTTTCCATATTCATACTCCGGCTCTTGCCTTTTCCGGAGATGCGATACGATATTTCTTCGTGGTTGGGTTTTGTTTTTGTTTTGCTTTTTGTTCGTGTCATGCATTTCATATCATGTCATCATGTGCATCCCATTTGCATTCGTTCTCGTCTCATGCATCCGAACATTTTCCCCGTTGTCCGTTTCTCAATCCGACACTCCTACGTCATCCGGTGCCCCCCTTTTGCCTCTTTTCATGTGCGGGTGTTAAACATTCTTGGAATGGACCGAGATTTGCCAAGCGGGCTTGGTACACCACCGGTAGACTGCCTGTCAAGTTTCATGCCATTTGGAGTCCGTTTGATACTCCAACGGTTAACCAGGGAACCGTAAAGGCCTCGTGTGTGTTGCAGCCCAACACCCCTCTAAAGTGGCCCAATAACCCATCCAAACCCCCTACATCCTCTCGGCCGTTCGATCACGATCGCGTGGCCTAAAACCGCACCTCATTTGGACACTCCCACCTCCTTCTATGTATAAATAGGTGCCCCCTCCATTTTCGCGGACGAAACCCTAAATTTCTTCCCCCTCCGCGCGCCGGACATGTCCACTCCGCCGCCGAACATGTCCGCGCCGCCACCCCATTCAATCCCGCTTTGCCACGTGGCCTCTGCCACCGCGCACCGCCGGCGGCCCACCAGGCCCGCGCGGGGCCCTCCCAGC
>NC_057812.1:548942377-549116474 GCF_018294505.1 Triticum aestivum | reverse complement strand
CTGCCGTGCCTCGCCGCCTCTACCATGAGCATCCGCCGCCGCCCTTCGCTCGCCGGCGCCGCTCCATCGCCGCCTTGCCGCCGCGCCCGCGCCTCCCCGTCGTCGGCCCCTCCTTCCCCGACTCTGGCTGCCTCCTACACGCGCTCCAACGACCTCCAGCTGTTGTCCTCTACCTCCCCTGGCAAGTTCTCCGACGAGATCCAGCCATCCTCGTCATCCGCGCCGCCCCAGATCCAGATCTGGAAGACCCTAAGGTTGACCCCGAAAATATCCTAAGTCCCTGAGTTTTTGCATTCTGAAGCCCTGTTCAACATGCCATAACTTCTCATCCGTAGATCCGTTTTGCATGCATGATATATCAAAATGTTCATCATGATGTGCTCTTAATTTTGTTCCATTGTGACATGCTTGTTTGAGTCCATCTTGATGCCAAAATCGCTGATGCAAGAGTGCTATAAATTGTTAGGTGCTGATTCTTAGCAGAATATGAGCATTTGTCATTTTTGTTACATTTGTTGTGTCTTGCTTTGGGCATGAGCTCTACATGTGTTTTGATCTATGCCATGCCATCTTTACAAGGGTGTATGCCATGTATTTTTGTGATCAATGTGGTGACTAGCACAAGCATGCAAAGTAGCTCCCGTGATATTGCTGATTTTAGAGACTTAGAATTTCACTAAGTCATTGCTCTGCTGTTATTTTTATGCCATGTATTCATGATGCTATAGTGAGAATCATGCTTCTTTTGAGTATCTTCAGTAAGGATGATTTGGACATATGGTTGTGCTCTATCCATCCATCTCCGTGTTTGCATTTATGGAGTACCCTAGCATGACAGAATCTTGCTCTACTTTTGCTATAATATGTTCCTGGCAGATTGTTTACATGTTAATCAATTTTGTGAAGGTTGTTGTAGTTGATCCATGCATGCTATGAGCTTATTCTTGCTTTGGTTAACCTTATGATCATGTCTTCTTGATGGTAGTATGCTTATCTTGTCATGCAATGCCTTGTGTTGAGTGAATCGAGCTCGCAAAGAGGCCTTCATAATTTTGTTTATGCCATGCCCGTTTTCTGCTAAGTCTGAATCTGTTAAAGAAACTTGCTATGTTTACATGGGTGCCATCATATCTTCTGATCCTTTTTGGGCTTATGGTCAGTAAGAGACTTTTGTTCTATGCTTTGAGTAGATTCATGCCATGCCTTTTTTGCTATGATCTGTTCCTATAGCATGTTGTTTGCTTGCTCTAAACATTGCTTCCTGATGTTAATTCCTGGCATGTTAGTATTTTCACTAAGTCTGTGAAGCTGATATCTTTTGCACTTTTGCCATGCTTGTTTGAACCTGCTCTTGTGTGATTTAGCCGTAGCTCAGTGTTCATATTTTGTCAAGCATCTTGAGTAGATCACTGCCATGTGCTTTTTTGCTATGTTGGAGTGCAGTAGCTTAGTTTCTTGTTGCATTCTAGGTGGCATCGTGCTATTAATCGCAGAATGGTGCCATTCTTGTTTTGCTTGCCATTTGCAAACCGTGCATCCGATTCCAGTGATTTTTATATCGATTTCGACCGAAATCATCTCATATTTCCAGCGGCACACTTGGTTTGCCAAGTTTATGACTTGATCATTCTTTTCCTTCCGGAGCACGCATATGCATTGCATATCACATCCCGCATATCATGCCATGTTTTGCATCATGTTGTTTGTGCATTGCACCGTGATTGATTGTTGGTCCTTTTCTTGTGTTCTTGCTTTGCGTAGAGCCGGGAGACGAGTACGTGATCGAGGAACCCGTTGAGTATGCTTATGAGGATCAAGCTTTCGTCAACTCGGAGAACTTTGCAGGCAAGATGACCATACCCTCGAAATCACTTCTATCTTTTCTTGCTAGTTGTTAGCTCTATTGCTATGTCGCGATACCTACCACTTGCTATATCATGCCTCCCATATTGCCATGACAAGCCTCTAACCCACCTTTCCTACCAAACTATTGTTTGGCTATGTTACCTCTTTGCTCAGCCCCTCTTATAATGTTGTTAGTTGCAGGTGAAGATGGAGTTTGTTCCATGTTGGAACATGGATATTGTTGGGATATCATTATTATATCTTGTTTACTTTAATGCACCTATATACTTGGTAAAGGGTGGAAGGCTCGGCCTTATGCATGGTGTTTTGTTCCACTCTTGCCGCCCTAGTTTCTGTCATACCGGTGTTATGTTCCTTGATTTTGCGTTCCTTACGCGGTTGGGTTATAATGGAAACCCCTTGACAGTTCGCCTTGAATAAAACTCCTCCAGCAAATCCCAACCTTGGTTTTAACATTTGCCACCTAAGCCTTTTTCCCTTGGGTTCTGCAGACTCAAGAGTCATCTTTATTTTAACCCCCCCTGGGCCAGTGCTCCTCTGAGTGTTGGTCCAAACTAGAGCCCCTTGCAGCGCCACCTCGGGGAAACTTGAGGTTTGGCTTTAGTTGTATGGATTGCTTATCCGGTGTGCCCTGAGAACGAGATATGTGCAGCTTTGTAAGTGCATCTAGTGCCACCCCTAGTTGGTTTTGGAGTATTGACGACAAACCTAGTTGAGGGACTAATGTGTTTGTGAGAATTGTAGGATAACACAGGTAGAAGTCCCTCATTGATTCGGTTTTCCTACCAGAGATGACCCCTAAAAATGTAAGAAGACATTGAAGTCAAAGGTGGTATGTGAAGACATTCAAATTGAAGACTATGACAAGAGAAGACATCGCATGAAGACTATGGAGCGCGAAGACTTAGTTCTTTCGTCGTTCTTTTTCTTCTTTGTTGAGTCATAGGAACCACCGTACTGTTAAGTGGGGTCCAAGTGAACCAGTCAGAATGACTGAAGTGATGCTTAACCAAAATCCTATGTCTTCGAGTGAAGACTATGAGAGCAAATCTTGTCCAGAGTTGGATAAGTCAGCTTTGCTTGTAGCTCAAGTAAAGTTGCCGTGTGTGTTTGAAATCTGACCGTTGGAACACGTGTCAATTCCTTAGTGACCAAGGGTCATTTCGGACAAATCAGGTCGGGTTGCCTAGTGGCTATAAATAGCCCACCCCCTACAACCATAAACGGTTGGCTGCTCAGAGTTAGTGCACGGCTTTTGTCGTTTGAGAGCAACCCACCTCGAAGCCTTTGAGAGAGAATTCCTTGCGAGGATAAAGCCCTAAACACCCAGTGCCAAAGAGTGTTAGGCATCACTTAAGTCTTCCTGTCTGTGTGATCTGAAGACTTATTACACTTGAGGATTGTGAATCCTCCAGCCGGTTAGGCGTCGCATTCTGAGCATCCAAGAGTCATTGTGGATCGCCGGTGAACGAAGTCTGTGAAGGTCTGGAAGTCTACCTTGAATACTTACCAGAGTGATTGGGCGAGGACTGGGTGTCCTTAGCTCAAGGGGAATAAGGTGAAGACGAGGTTTCTGAGTTGAATCTCAGCCTCCCTAACCAGACGTACAGTTGTCACAGCAATTGGAACTGGTCCAACAAATCATTATCTTCAACGAGTCACTGGTTTCATCCTTCCCTTCCCTTTACTTACTGTTGGTCCTTGTGAAGTCATTGTATGATTGCTTTATCTTTTGTCTTCACTGAGTGACTGCTTGTTCTGATTGGCTTCACAATATCTTCCTACCTGATCTTTACTGCCTAGCTGCAATTAGTCATTGTACTTTCACTCCATTGAATACTTGACTATGGTTTGCCTAGTGTAGTCTACCTTCCGCTGCATGGTAATAGGTTTATTTCTATCGTTTGTCTTTGAAACTTCCATGTTTTGAAGACTTTCATAAAAAAACCTCTAGTCGATCACTAGCACTTTCAATTGGTATCAAAGCGAGGTACTCCCTTGTTCTGTGTGATTTGGTTTAACCACCTGGAGTTTTAGCTATGTCGACTACAGGGATAATCAAAGTCTCCGCTGCGTGCCCAGTCTTCAATGGAACTGAATATCCCTACTAGAAGAATAAGATGCGCATGCATCTTGAAGCCATTGATGTCGACCTATGGTATGTCGTCAAGAATGGCGTTCCCAAGGCTGGTGAAGGTGTCACCGCTGCTGATGTCAAGAAGTTCATTCAACTGGACTCCACTGCCAAGAACATCATCTGTGGTCATCTGACCAAAGGACAGTATGGTCGTGTGAGTGCTTTGGAAACATCTAAGCTAGTCTGGGACTGGCTCTCCAAGGTCAACGAAGGCGTCTCAACCCAGAGAGATCAGAGAATTAGTGTCCTTCGCAACCTCTTCAACCGCTTCAAGAGAAATGACAATGAGAATGTTCAGCTCACGTTTGATCGACTCACTGACATCACAAATGAGCTTCAAGCCCTCGGCGCCACTGAGATCACCAAGCATGAAGTTGTCAAGACACTCCTGAGATCACTTGACAACTCGTTTGACACCCTAGCCCTGATGATTCAAGAACGTCCTGACTTCAAAACACTCGATCTGTCTGACATACTTGAGAGGCTCAACACACACGAGTTTCAGCTTTCTAAGAAAAGAGACATCTACGGTCCCAACTATGGGCGAACTCGTGCCTTGAAGGCAAAAGTTGTCTCCTCATCTAAAGAAGAGTCTGACAGCAGTTCTGATGATCCTGAAGACATTGGAAAGGAGCTTGCTATGCTTGTGAAGAAGTTCCAAAAATTCACCAAGAAGAAAGGCTTCAGAAAGTCCTCACGATCAAGCTCAAGGAATGATGAAGCTTCTGCTCATGACTACAAGAAGAGAACATGCCACAAGTGCAAGAAACCTGGCCACTACATCTCTGAGTGTCCGCAGTGGGACAATGAGAACAAGAAGAAAAAGAAGAGCAAGGAGTATGATTCTGACGACAAGAAGAAGAAATACTCAAAGTCTTCTTCCAAGTCCTCCTCAAAGTCTTCATCACACAAGAAGAGCTCATCTGGCAAGGCACGTGTGTTTGTTGGCAAGGAAATGGATTCAGAGGAGGAGTCCACTTCTGAGGAGGCGGAGGTGGAGTCTGAGGAGTCCGATTCTGGTGTTGCGAGTCTGGCTACAGCATACGTTGCCAAGTCCATCTTCAACAGTGAAGACAATGACTCCGTCACCGACACCGATGCAAATGAAAAGGACTACTCCGCTCCTACCTACTGCTTCATGGCACGCGGTGCCAAGGTAAACACACGCACTACTCACTATCAAACTTCCAGTGAAGATGACTCTGATTGTGGTTCCAAACCCAGCTACAAAACACTTGCTAAAATTGCAACTGAACAACAGAAAGCTATGGAATATATTCAAAAACTGTTAGACAAAAGCGATGACCTGTTAGACGCTGAAATGACTCGATCTTAGTCCTTAATTGAAGACATAAAAATCTTCACGTTAAGTATGAGGAACTTGAAAGTCGTCATGAAACGCTCTCAACAACTCATGAAAAGCTTTCCTATGATGATCTTCAAAGGAAGCAAGATCTTGAGAAATTGAGAGCGGCTCATGAAGATCTTCAAAAGGAAAACGAGTCACTTCACGCCAAACAGATCAGTTCAGCTCAGGAAGGATTTGAACCACCATGTATTAAATGTATTGAGCATGACAACGCTACTTCTGTTGCCGGTTGTTCTACTACTGCTACTATTGCAATATCTTCAACTGCTGATGTGCCAACTAACCCCTCTGCTAAGGATGCCACTGCTATTGCTGATGAGAATGCTAGGTTGAAGACATTGCTTGAAACAAGGATGTTCAAAAGCCTCAAAGGGCATCAGACACTATGCGATTTCCTCAAAAGGCAGATCCTGAACCGAAACCCTAGGAAAGAGGGTGTTGGGTTCGAAAGGAAAATGAATGCTGATGGCTCTTACTGGAAACCTGAGCAGTACCCCAAAACCACATGGGTTGCTGCAAAGGGACCTTCAGTGGATCCATCCACCCTATCTGGCTTCACTTGTGCTAATCCCATTGTTATTGATGAATCCTTTGATGCAAACTATAAACTGTTTAAGAATCAGAAGGGTGAAGTGTTTGCCAGGTATATTGGTACTAACTGCAGGAATGGACCGCCTATGAAGAAGGTCTAGGTGCCGAAAAGGTGTTTGTAGAACCTTCCTGTGAATGTCATCATGACACCACAGGTGAAGAAGACAAACCCCAGACCACAGGCTTCATACGGTCCAAAGGCTTCATATAGACAGAGGACTCACCTGAGTCACACTAACGCAAATGTTTTGCAGGGAAGCATACTCAGGCCTGTGAATATGAGCGTGTTTCATCAAACCGCCATGTTCATAAGACCAAGAACTATTCTACTTATTCTTATGAGTACTATTGTCCACCTGCAAGACTTTTTGCTAGGGCTCCAAAGCCAAAGTTCTTAGATGCTGCACTTAGACTCATTGCTTCGAAGCCACCCTTGAAGATGTGGGTGGCTAAGAAAGCTTAACTCTCTTTTGCAGGGAAAGGTCTCCAACCGAAAACCAAAATCGTCCGAAGCTATTGCTGAGGACCTTACACATCTTGTAGGGCGCAAGATCAAATGCCCAAATGGTCTTATTATGTACTTTGTTCCTGGGTCGCTTGCTACTTGCCCTATCAGTCCTAATCTCGATCTAAGCTTTCATAATCCACTGGCTCGTCAAATGTTTTTGCTTCACAATTCTCTTCGTGAAGCCTATCCCCCTAACTGCACTGTAGGGTATGACACCAGCTGCTTCAGAATGGATTATTGATAGTGGGTGTACCAATCACATGACTGGAAAGAAGCCTTCTTATGGACTCAACCTTACATCCATCTGACAAAAGTCACATCACATTTGCTGACACTAGTAAAAGTAAGGTATTGGGTCTAGGTAGAGTTGCAATCTCAAAGGATCAACACATGGATAAAGTCATGCTTGTTGAATCCCTTGGTTTCAACTTAATGTCTGTCTCAATGCTTTGCGATTTAAACATGATTGTGATGTTTGGAAAATATCGTTGCCTTGTTCTAATGGAATCTGACAAGTCTCTAGTGTTTGAAGGGTATCGAAAAGATGATTTGTACGTGGTAGATTTCTCAGCAGAGCCACAGCTTGCCGTATGTCTTCTAGCAAAAGCTTCAGAATGCTGGCTCTGGCATCGGAGGCTAGGGCATGCCGGCATGAGGAACTTGCACACTCTTGCAAGTAAGAAGCGTGTCATAGGCATCGAGGGTGTCAAGTTCAAGAAGGATCACTTATGCGGTGCCTATGAAGTAGGAAAGATGACGAGGGCCAAGCATCTCTCGAAGACAATCATGACAACGACTCAACCCTTCGAACTGCTCCACATGGATATTTTCGGTCCCACTCATTACTCAAGTCTTACTACTACTGCTTGTCTCTATGGCTTTGTCATTGTTGATGATTATTCAAGATATACTTGGGTGCATATAATCCTCTACAAGACTGAAGTGCAGGATGTCTTCAGACGCTTCGCCAATCGAGCAATGAACAACTATGGCGTCAATATAAAGCACATCAGAAGTGACAATGGCAGTGAATTCAAGAACACTGGCCTAGATACATATCTTGATACTTTGGGCATCACACATGAATTCTCAGCTCCATACACACCACAGCAGAATGGCGTCGTCGAACGCAAGAACAGAACACTTATTGAGATGGCTCAGACGATGCTTGATGAATACAAGACCCCAAGAAAATTATGGCCTGAAGCCATTGATACTGCATGCCATATCATCAACCATGTTTATCTTCACAAGCTTCTGAACAAGACATCCTATGAGCTCCTTACTGGCAAGAAGCCAAATGTCAGTTACTTCAGAGTATTTGGTGCCAGGTGCTGGATCAAGGATCCACATCACACTTCAAAATTTGCACCAAAAGCACATGAAGGTTTTATGCTTGGATATGGAAAGGATTCGCACTCCTATAGAGTCTTCAACCTCTTTCACTATAAAGTGGTTGAAAACTGTGGATATGCGGTTCGATGAGACTAACGGCTCGCAAAGAAAGCACCTGCCAAGTGTGCTAGATGAAGTTCCATCCAGTGAATCAATCAAACTTATGGGAACTGGAGAAATCATACCTTCTGAAGCTCAGCCTGAAGAGGAACTTATCATCTCCGCACCTGATCAACCTGAAGACAATGATCAACATGGAGACAAAGCTCAGCCTAAAGACAATCCTTCTAATGATGACAATGATCAGCAAGAGCAAAATCTTCGTCCTGTACATCCTCGCGTTGCAAATGAAGTACATATTGAGAGAATAATTGATAGCATCAATGCACCAGGTCCACTCACTCGTTCAAGGGCAACACAGCTAGCAAATTTATGTGGGCACTTCGCATTTGTCTCAATATCTAAACCCAAGAAAGTTGATGAAGCCTTCATGGAGCCTGAATGGATTCAAGCTATGCAAGAAGAGCTTCAACAGTTTGAGCTGAATAATGTATGGGAACTGGTTAAGCGTCCCGATCCTCACAAGCACAATATAATAGGCACCAAATGAATATATCGCAACAAGCAAGATGAGCATGGTCAAGTTGTCAGAAACAAAGCTCGTCTCATTGCTCAAGGATATACTCAAGTTGAAGGGATTGACTTCGATGAGACATTTGCTCCTGTGGCTAGACTTGAAGCCATACGCATACTGCTGGCCTATGCAAATCATCATAACATTCTTCTGCATCAAATGGATGTGAAGAGCGCTTTTCTCAATGGCAAGATTGACGAAGAAGTGTATGTTGCACAACCGCCTGGCTTTGAAGATCCAAAACATCCTGATATGGTGTACAAGCTCAACAAGGCACTGTATGGCCTCAAACAAGCCCCTAGGGCTTGGTATGACACACTCAAAGACTTCCTGAAGAGCAAAGGCTTCAAACCTGGTTCCCTCGACCCCACTCTCTTCACGAAGACATATGATGGTGAACTTTTTGTGTGCAAAATATATGTGGATGACATCATCTTTGGCTGCACCAATCAGAAATACACTGACGAGTTTGGATATATGATGCAAGAGCAATATCAGATGTCCGTGATGGGTGAGCTGAAGTTCTTCCTTGGTCTTCAAACACGTCAGCAATGCAACAACATCTTCATATCTCAAGAGAAGTACCTCAAAGATTGCCTGAAGAAATTTGGAATGCAAGATTGCAAAGGCTACACGACGCCAATGCCAGCCAAACATCATCTGGGTCCTCACGACAATGGTAAAGAGTTCGATCAAAACGTATACCGCTCCATGATTGGTTCCTTACTTTATTTATGTGCATCTAGGCCAGATATCATGCTTAGTGTTTGCATGTGTGCCCGGTTCCAAGCGGCACCGAAGGAATCGCATCACTTAGTTGTGAAGCGAATTCTCAGATATTTGGCTCACAACCCAACACTAGGATTATGGTATCCAAAGGGCTCAGAGTTTGATCTAGTTGGATTCTCGGATGTTGATTATGCTGGTGACAAGGTGGATCGCAAGTCTACATCAGGCACATGTCATTTTCTGGGACGATCACTTGTATGTTGGTCTTCAAAGAAGCAGAACTGTGTATCTCTCTCCACTGCTGAATCTGAATACATTGCTGCTGGATCTTGCTGCGCTCAACTTCTATGGATGAAGCAAACACTCAAAGACTATGGCATTGACCTGAAGCAAGTACCACTCTACTGCGACAATGAAAGCGCCATCAAGATTGCCAACAACCCAGTTCAGCACTCGAAGACAAAGCACATTGAAATTCGTCATCACTTTCTCAGAGATCATGTTGTGAAGGAAGATATTGGTATCATACACGTCAACACTGAAGAGCAATTGGCAGATATCTTCACCAAGCCCTTGGATGAGAAGAGGTTTTGCAAGTTACGGTGTGAGCTAAATATCTTGGAATCCTCAAATGTCCTGTGATCAGGCACACATCCTAACACTTATGCATGTTGATGACTTAGATGTGCAACACACGAAATAAAGTATATCTTCAATCAATGAAGACTTACATTCTGAGTGTGAATACATTAACGTGGAATTTGACTTCGGAGCACCACGATAATTGTGCGCTGTGTCTGGGTCTAATACTTCCTATACGGTGGGTAACGCTACCACCAAATTCTTCTGTTTGAAGTGTTTTACCCATGGCGTTACATGTGCTATGTCTTCACATTTTGCTTGTCTTAAATTTCAACTTGTCTTCATGATTATCTTCACTATGTTGACTTGATTGTCTTCTGATATATACATACTAGTGTTCTGTCCTCTACAACATTCACTTATAGCTACATCTTCCTTGTTGAATCTTTTGAACTAAGTGAATGTGATCGGACCCTAATCTCTCTATGCTTTCTATATCAAACTCAATCTGTCCAAATCATATGTATTCTATTGAAACTGTCGAATGTCTTCTCCGTGTCCTAGTCAGCAGAAGATACAGAGACAAACATTAAGTCCGTTTTCAATGCTAATTCCTTCACCTGAAACCCGAAGAAGTGGGAACGACCACCCGACAATCTAGGCGTGCGTGGGAACGTGGAACAACCTCCGATATGTTGCATGATGGCCACGTGTCCTTCAGATGTGAATCGCCAGGGGCACCTGTGTAATAACAATGTGCCGTCCCTATCCCTATAAATACACGCCTCACCATAGTCATTATCCTTTCTTCCACTCTCGCACAAACCCTAGCGCCACCGCTAGCCCTCGATGACGCTGGCGATGAAGCGCTTAGCTGTCGCGACCTCACCGACGCCGTCTTCACGCCGGCCGCAGACATCATCTTCTCCACTGTCGCCGTAGGTGTCCTCCGTCGCCAAGTTAGGGCACGGACGATCGAACTGCTCGGCCTGCTCTCCCACTCCGTCTAGTAGTTCTTCGTGTGGTAAATAAAACTTCCTTTTTACGGCCACTTTGATCCTATAGATTCATCACTTTCTACCACAAGCAGTTTCTGTTCACACAAGTTGGATCTATTTCATACTGCATCTCATAATATGCTTAGTATGTTCACTTATGCTTCACAAAGTAGTTAGATTCCTCACTTGTACTTATTCGTGGATTCGTACAAATCTGGAACCAACTCTCTATCTATGAGTGAATGTCTTCGCACTATGAGGTCAATGTCTTCTTGAAAGTGCGTTATATCGACTAGAGGGGGGGTGAATAGGCGATTTTTATGAAAGTCTTCAAAACATGGAAGTTTCGAAGACAAATGATAGAGATGAACCTATTACCATGCAGCGGAAGGTAGACTACACTAGGCAGACCATAGTCAAGTATTCAATGAAGTGAAAGCACAATGACTAATAGCAGCTAGGCACTAAAGATCAGGTACACAGTGAAGACAAATGGATAATGCAAATAGGCACTGACTTTACAAGAGCCAACTGTAAATAAAGAGATGAGAAGGATAGAACTAGTGTGCGTGATGAAGACAAAGGTTTGGTAGACCAGTTCCAACTGCGGTGACAGTTATACATCTGGTTAGGGCGGATAGGTATTTAAACCTGAGGACACTCAGTCCCGGACACCTAGTCCTGAACACGTAGCTCAGGACACTTAGTCCTCACCGTATTCCCCTTGAGCTAAGGTCACACAGACCTCGCCCAATCACTCTGGTAAGTCTACAAGGTAGACTTCCAAACCTTCACAGACTTTGTTCACCGGCGATCCACAATGACTCTTGGATGCTCAGAACGCGACGCCTAACCGGCTGGAGGATTCACAGTCCTCAAGTGTAATAAGTCTTCAGAAGACACAGACAGGAAGATTTAAGTGATGCCTAACACTCTTTGGCTCTGGGTGGTTAGGGCTTTATCCTCACAAGGAATTCTCTCTCAAAGGCTTCGAGGTGGGTTGCTCTCAAACGACAATAGTCGTACTCTAACTCTGAGCAGCCAACCGTTTATGGTTGTAGGGGGTGGGCTATTTATAGCCACTAGGCAACCCGACCTGATTTGTCTGAAATGACCCTTGGTCACTAAGGAACTGACACGTGTTCCAACGGTCAGATTTCAAACACACACGGCAACTTTACTTGGGCTACAAGCAAAGCTGACTTATCCAACTCTGGACATTTGCTCTCATAGTCTTCACTCGAAGACATAGGATTTGGTTTAAGCATCACTTCAGTCATTCTGACTGGTTCTCTTGGACCCCACTTAACAGTACGGTGGTTCCTATGACTCAACAAAGAAAAACACAGAACGACAAAACTGCTAAGTCTTTGCGCTCCATAGTCTTCACGCGATGTCTTCTCTTGTCATAGTCTTCAATGTGAATGTCTTCACATACCACCTTTGACTTCAATGTCTTCATACATTTTTAGGGGTCATCTCTGGTAGGAAAACCGAATCAATGAGGGACTTCTACCTGTGTTATCCTGCAATTCTCACAAACACATTAGTCCCTCAACTAGGTTTGTCGTCAATACTCCGAAACCAACAAGGGGTGGCACTAGATGCACTTACAATCTCCCCCTTTTTGGTGATTGATGACAAACTAGTTGAAGTTTTCAACGGGGAATATAATATGTGAAATTGTAAAGGATAGGGAATTGTCTTCATAAGTTGAAATGGCTCCCCCTAAAGATGTGCATATAAGTAATTTGCTTTTGGAATGCAAATGCACATGGCAGGTTGTACTTGTGGAGATCCTCTTCAACTTATGATGACAATTCATCATGCATGAAAAGTATGTGAAGATAATGACATGCATAATGAAAAATGGACGTCCGCAAAATGATCTAAGTGCGGAATTTATCATCGCACATGCGGAATTTATCATAGCATCACAGAATAGCAAAGAAGTAGCAGACGACCATCGAGTTTAAGTGTTACAACTCAAAGAACCAAATGTATCAAAACGAGAGTTGTAAACACTAGGCAAAATATAAAGCAACCGCCCATATAGACCCACTTGAAGACTATCAAACTCATATGCTTCTCCCCCTTTTGTCAGTAAGGACCAAAAAGGTTTGAAGACATAGAGCATCTACTCGTTCCCATGAGGAGTAGGTGAAGCAGCAAGGTCGTCGGTGTTGTTCGGCGGTGCAGACGAACTCGGGGCAGTGTCGATGCATGCAGAAGTAGGGGGCGGTTAAGTGGCATCGTCTTCGTCCTCGATCACTCTGGCATTCACAGTTTCCGCGGAGGAAGAGAACTCAGAGTCTTCAAGAGACGGAGTTTGTCGTAGCACAGTCCTTCTTGGAGGTGTGGAGTCAAACTTGAAGCATTCAGAGAAGCCATCCTCTTGAAGATCATCCTCAGAGCACATGAGCGTCAGTCCTTTCCATGTACGCCGACAGGTTTCATGGGCAACAAAGGCATTCTTGGTGGCAAGATTGTGAATCCTGTTTACGTCCACCAAGAGGCTTTGCATTTGGTGCTTCAGCCAGTCATGATGCCTATCCTGTTTCTGATGAAGGGCAACCAGAAGCTCTCGGTCATTGAGAACACGAGATCGCTTCTTGGGCCGTTGGGCAATGGTGCTTTCAGTGGCTTCAGTGAGGGCACGATGAGGTGCACATGTAGTACCAGCCAGAGGATAAACACGAGTGACTGCTTCAACTCCTTCAATGTTTTGAGAGAAGCTTTGATGCTCAGCATTCTGAAGACTAAGAGGCTCCTTGGCAGGCTCTGGATAGATGGCTTCAACGGACATATCAACGTCAGGCAGAAAGATCGATGATTGCGAGTAGAGGGCTGATATGAGACAGCTGAGTGTAGTTTGATCAGCCGCATTATCCATGGAGCATAAAACTTCAAGCCAAAAAGATCAGATCCCGATGTAGCAAGTTGGCGGATAAAGAAGTCTTGTGCATTGAAGCATTTGCCATGAAGAATATAAAAGACCAAGGTCTTCATTGCACCTTCCAGCTTTGCATGTGGAGAATGTCCTTTGATGGGCCAGAGAGTTTGCCTTATAATGTGATAGATAGTGCGTGGCAGATACTCAAGGTCTTCAACAAAGAACTCCTTAGGATATGCAGCATCTGGAGGCAAAGGCTTCATCATGCTAAGCATCTGACTCATGTTTGGTTCAGGCTTCTAAAAGATGCTCTCCATAGCTGCACTATGAAGCTGACAACCAGGTTCATAAAGATCTACAGGAGTGGGCAGACCAGTGAGCTCAATGATATCAAAGGCTTTGGCTTCGTGATGAACATTGCCGGTCATCCACTCAAGGACCCAAGTCTTCGGATCTCTGTTGTAGCCACGAATGTGAAGAGTGGCATAGAATTGGAGCAGCAATTCTTCATTCCAGTGCTCTTGATCGGTGACGAACGGCAACAATCCAGACTCTTTGAAGCAATCCAGAGCTTCTTCCTAGCAAGGCAGACCAGTTATGGCTTCAGTGTCAAGACGCATATGAGGGAAAATGCGACCTTGATTATACAGAATGCATGAGTAATAACTTCGCCGTGGATAGCTCCAGAACCGATCAGAAGATATTCTTTCCCTGGAGTAGGGGTTCTTGGCGCTATTGAAGAAGGTGTTGTCTGCTTTGAAGCCATTGACATTAAAAGATCCGGGTGTCGATGCAGGACCTAGAAACCTGGGTAACCTTGGCATTGGCTTCTGTACCTGAGGCATGTGCTCAATGTGATAGTCAAACTGAGGACCAGCAGTAGGTGCAGGAACAGGAGCAGTGGCATCATTGGCTTCATTGACTTCTGGCACATTGGTTGGTGCAGGCTCCACATTTGCTTCAGCCATGACTAAATCATTGGCTTCATTTGTGTTAGTGGTGGCAGCCTCAAGATTCTCAACCTCCACTTGATGAGCTGGAGGGTCAGGCACTGACACGTTCTCCTCGAGAATAGCTTCTTCAGTAATGGGGGGAATAGGGACACGTTCTTCTTCTTGTGTGTCGTCGGCTGATGCAGCCGGAATGTCTTCAGCAGCTTTAGCCTCAGACTCGGAGACATTCATAGTAGGAGTGGCATCTGGAAACACTTGACGTGCAATAGATTGGTAGGGCACTTCTCCTTATGGAACGCTCAAAAGAGGGACTTGAGACCTTGGTCCTTTGCGAAGCCTGCGTAACGCAGGCGACGCCTCTGGAGATGGAGTTGGCTGGGCCTCAAAGTCATCTTCTTCTTCTTGCCGGGGTGGTGTGACTTGTTGTTGTGGGTGATCAGCCCATGATGCATCCTGAGCAATTGGCGTCAGAGGACGACCAATGCTGATGAGTTCGCTGTGCGTAAGCACAGGCGATGATACCAGTTGGTGCTCGATCTGAGGAAGAACTACATCATCTTCAACATTGTCATGGTGACCAATGTCTTCAGCAGCGGTGGGATCAACTACTGGAATGTCTTCAGCTTCATGAGCCTCTGTGGAAGCAGGCTCATGGACAATCAGTTGGAGCTCTTGATGTTCAGCTGCAGGGCAAACCATGGAGATAGGTTCAACAACTAAGGGCTCTGTGGGAGCAGCCCGATCCTTCTTGGTCTTGCGCTTCTTCTTGGAGGGCGCAGCATCAGAGGCTTCAGGATGTTTCCTCTTTCTCGCTTCAGCCTCAACATTCCTTGTCTTCTTCAGTTCTGAAGCGGTTGACCTGACCTTTGGCTTCGAGCCAGTCATGCTGGCTGGGAAGACAATGGGATGTGCTTCCTGCCTTGGTGCTTCGGGTTCGGCCACAGCTGGCTTCTTCTTCTTCTTTGCAGCCATCCTGGGATCGATGCCAGGACAACCAAGAGCCTTACGCTTCTCAGCCTCATTGTAGGCTTGCACACACTTGTCAGCCAGGCTCTTCATGCACTCACGAGAACCTTGAGCTTCTTCATGCTTCTTGAGAAAGGCTTCTTTGAGCTCGTGCAGCATGATCTTGAAGTTTTTCACCTCTTGCACACTAAGCTTGGCCATGTGCTTCTTGAACTGAGCTTTCTCAAAGTCGATCTTTTGCTTCAGTTCAACGATGCGCTGAGCGAGAGCTAGCTCTGAAGCAATGGCGCCATGGAAGGCGACACTGAGGCCAATTGGAAGTTGCAGATCTTCAAAGCTGAGATTGGGCGTGTCAAACCACTCATCAATGAAGTTGTGGATGATTTCCACGTCAAAGAGAGGCAAATGACGCACAGTTCAGGACCCCCTACCCGAGATCCACCGGTTTTGACACCGACATTGGTGCTTTCATTGAGAGTTCCTCTGTGTCGTCGCCGTCAGGCTTGATGGCCCCTACGATCATCAATGGCGATGCAGTCCAGGGTGAGACCTTCCTCCCTGGACAGATCTTCGTCTTCGGCGGCTTCGTGCGGGCCAATTCACTTGGCCATCTGGAGCAGATCGAAAGCTATGCCCCTGGCCGTCAGGTCAGATTTGGAAGTATAAACTACACGGCTGACATCCGCGGGGACTTGATCTTCGACGGATTCGAGCCACTGCCAAGCGCGCCACACTGTCACGACAAGCATGATCTAGCTCTGTCGCCGAACAGTGCCCTGGAGGCCGCACCCGCATCGGCTTCGACCCTTAATTCGGAGCCAACTGCGCCGATCGAGGATGGGTGGTTGGACGCCGCCTCGGGGGCTGTGATCCCAACGGTGATCGAGCCGAACACTAGCCCCGCACTCTGGGAGACTCATGACTCCAAGGAGCCGGACTCCTCTCCGGACTCCGAACCCTCCGCGCCCCTGCCGATCAAATCCGATTGGGCGCCGATTATGGAGTTTAGTGTCGCGGACATCTTTCAGCACTCGCCTTTCGGCGATATTCTGAAGACACTAAAGTCTCTCTCTTTATCAGGAGAGCCCTAGCCGGACTACGGTCAGCAAGGTTGGGATTCGGACGATGAAGAAATTCAAAGCCCACCCACCACCCACTTTGTAGCCACTGTCGACGACTTAACCGACATGCTCGACTTCGACTCCGAAGACATCGATGGTATGGACACCGATGAAGGAGACGATGAAGAACCAGCACCTATCAGGCCCTGGAAAGCCACCTCGTCATATGACATATACATGGTGGACACCCCAAAAGAAGGACATGGCGATGGAACAACGGAGGATGACCCCTCCAAGAAACATCCTAAGCGCCGGCATCATCGGTGCCGCTCAAACAAATACGGTGATTCCAGCACAGGAGATAATAATACTTCGGAAAGTGCCGAAGAAAACCCCCTCCAGCAAGATTTAGCATAGGAGGATGGAGAAACCAGCCCTCATGAGAGAGCGGCAGACAGAGAGGTCGAGGACGATAATTATATGCCTCCCTCCGAAGACGAGGCAAGCCTCGACGACGACGAATTCGTCATGCCAGAGGATCCCGTTGAGCAAGAGCGTTTTCAACGCAGGCTTATGGCCACGGCAAGAAGCCTCAAGAAAAAACAGCAACAACTTAGAGCTGATCAAGATTTGCTAGTCGACAGATGGACTGAAGTCCTTGCGGCCGAAGAGCATAAACTCGAACGCCCCTCCAAGAGCTACCCAAAGCGTAGGATGCTACCCCGATTAGAGGAGGAAGCACTTGATGCGGCCGACCGACCACCTCGTGGCCGCGGCAGAGAGGCCTCTCGGCCCTCCACTCAAGCCGCACCCCGTACCAAGGCACAGGAATAGGCGCCAGACTTACAAGATATGTTGGAGGACAAGGCAAGGCAAACAAGATCGATCTACAGATCGCGTGGGCGCCCCACGGCTCGAGACGGTAACCGTCACGCCGGCCACAAATTCGGCAGGGCCGAACACAGTAGACAAAGCTCATTGGAGCTACATCGTGATATAGCCCAGTACAGAGGAGCCGCACACCCACTATTCTTCACAGACGAAATAATGGATCATCAAATCCCCAAGGGTTTCAAACCCGTAAATATCAAATCATATGATGGCACAACGGATCCTGCGGTATGGATCGAGGATTATCTCCTTCATATCCACATGGCCCACGGCGATGATTTCCACGCCATCAAATACCTCCCACTCAAGCTTAAAGGACCAGCTCGGCATTGGCTTAACAGCTTGCCAACAAGATCAATCAGTTGTTGGGAGGACCTGGAAGCCGTATTCCTCGACAATTTCCAGGGCACTTATGTGCGACCCCCAGACATCGATGACCTAAGTCACGTAATTCAGCAGCCAGAGGAATTGGCCAGGCAATTCTGGACACGGTTCCTAACAAAGAAAAATCAAATAGTCGACTATCCAGACGCTGAGGCCCTAGCAGCCTTCAAGCACAATATCCGTGACAAGTGGCTTGCCCGGCACCTTGGACAGGAAAAGCCGAAGTCTATGGCAGCACTCACGACACTCATGACCCACTTTTGCGCGGGAGAAGACAGCTGGCTTGCTCGTAGCAACAATATGACCAAGAACCCTGGTAATTCGGATACCAGGGACAGTAGTGGCAGGTCGCTTCGCAACAAGCAGAAGCGCCGCATTAACGGCGACAATGCTGAGGATACAGCAGTTAATGCCGGATTCAGAGGCTTTAAATCCGGTTAGCGGAAAAAGCCATTCAAAAGGAATCCTAGGGGCCCGTCCAGTTTGCACCGAATACTCGACCACTTGTGCCAGATACATGGCACCCCCGAAAAGCCGGCCAATCACACCAACAGGGATTGTTGGGTGTTCAAGCAGGCAGGCAAGTTAAACACCAAAAATGAAGACAAGGGGCTGCATAGCGATGACGACGAGGAACCCCGGCCGCCGAACAACACTGGACAGAAGGGTTTTCCCCCATAAGTGCGGACGGTGAACATGATATATGCAACCCACGTCCCCAAAAGGGAGCGGAAGCACGCGTTAAGGGACGTATACGCGGTAGAGCCAGTCGCCCCAAAGTTCAACCCATGGTCCTCCTGCCCGATCACCTTTGATCGAAGGGACCATCCCACTAGCATCCGTCATGGCGGATTCGCCGCATTGGTTCTAGACCCAATTATTGACGGATTTCATCTCACTAGAGTCCTTATGGACAGCGGCAGCAGCCTGAACCTGCTTTACCAGGATACAGTGCGGAAAATGGGCATAGATCCCTCGAGGATTAAGCCCACCAAAACGACCTTTAAAGGTGTAATACCAGGTGTAGAGGCCAACTGTACAGGCTCAGTCACACTTGAAGTGGTCTTCGGATCTCCGGATAATTTCCGAAGCGAGGAGTTAATCTTCGACATAGTCCCATTCCGCAGTGGCTATCACGCACTGCTCGGGCGAACCGCATTCGCCAAGTTCAATGCGGTACCGCACTACGCATACCTTAAGCTCAAAATGCCAGGCCCTCGAGGAGTAATTATGGTCAATGGAAACACCGAACGCTCCCTCCGAACGGAGGAGCACACGGCGGCCCTTGCAGCAGAAGTACAAAGCAGCCTCTCCAGGCAGTTCTCCAGTCCGTCCATTAAATGACCGGTGTCGGTGTCAAAACTGGCGGATCTCGGGTAGGGGGTCCCGAACTGTGCGTCTAGGCCGGATGGTAACAGGAGGCAAGGTACACGATGTTTTACCCAGGTTCGGGCCCTCTTGATGGAGGTAAAACCCTACGTCCTGCTTGATTAATATTGATGATATGGGTAGTACAAGAGTAGATCTACCACGAGATCAAGGAGGCTAAACCCTAAAAGCTAGCCTATGGTATGATGAAGTTGTCCTACGGACTAAAACCCTCCAGTTTATATAGACACCGGAGAGGGTTAGGGTTACACAAAGTCGGTTACAATGGTAAGAGATCTTGAATATCCATATCGCCAAGCTTGCCTTCCACGCCAAGGAAAGTCCCATCCGGACACGGGACGAAGTCTTCAATCTTGTATCTTCATAGTCCTGGAGTCCGGCTGAAGGTATAGTCCGGCTACCCGAACACCCCCTAATCTAGGACTCCCTCAGTAGCCCCTGAACCAGGCTTCAATGACGACGAGTCCGGCGCGTAGATTGTCTTCGGCATTGCAAGGCGGGTTCCTCCTCCAAATTCTTCATAAAAGTTTGTAAACACCAAGAGTAGTGTCCGGCTCTTCAAAATAAGTTTCCACGTATTGCCACAGAGATAATAATATTAACACAAATCTAATCTGCTGACGTATTTCGCAACGTGACATCACACTACGGCCAAGCCTTTATTCGAATCGTTTTCACTTTTCCACCTCAGCGTGTTTTGCGAGGCGGTTTCCTTGGCACGTCTTGTCAAAGCAGAGATCGTGTCCCCCATTTACGGGATTCTCATCAATACAGACGTGGGAAACCCAACCGCGCAATTTATCACGGTGCTTGGGAGGCAAGCGAGTTTTACTAGGCTAGTGGGGACGCATAGTCGCATCCGCTCATATAAGGGGATAAGGATCCACCTTTTTACCTACGACTTCTTCCTCCTTTGCCTATCCATCTTCTGCGCACCCGAGCTCCAGCGCCCGAGCCCGCACTTCCTACCTCAACCTTCTCCAACAATGTCCGGAGCGGGAGGCAAGTGGATGGTCTCCTCCGTCACGGAGGGCCATGTCAAAAGGATAAGGAAGGCCGGATACCTGTCCAAAGACATCGCGCACTGGCTTCCTGAGGAGGGGCAGCTTCTCCCCACCCCAAGGCCCCATGAGAAGGTAGTATTTCTTCCCCACTTCCTCCACGGACTGGGTTTTCCTCTCCACCCATTTGTCCGCGGGCTCATTTCTACTATGGCCTAGATTTCCACGATCTGGCCCCGAACTTCATCCTCAATATCTTGGCGTTTATCGTTGTGTGTGAGGCTTTCCTCTGCATCCGCCCCCATTTCGGCCTCTGGCTCAAGACCTTCAACGTCAAGCCAAAGGTGGTGCGCGACAACCAGGCGGAGTGCGGAGGTGCCATGGCGGGCAAAATAGCCAACGTCCTATGGCTCAAGGGCTCCTTTGTGGAGACCTTGAAGGGGTGGCAGTCAGGGTGGTTTTACATCACCGAGCCACGTGATCCGAAGTGGATCGCAGCCCCTGAATTCTGATCCGGACCCCTTATGCGGCTCACATCCTGGAAGGAGACGGGCTTGTCGTGGGGCGACGAAGAAGAGGTGACCGGACTACAAAAATGCATCCAGCCCCTAGTGAACAAGCAGCTCAAGCTTGTCAACGTAGTCCAGGTCATGCTCGTCCGCCGGATCCTTCCATGTCAAGAATGGGACTTCAATTTGTGGGAGTTCAACCCGGCGCAACACCAAACTCTGAGCAGGCTCTTCGACACGACGTACGAAGATGTCTGGAAGGGGCTAACCAAAGGCGCCGAGGCTCCCACATCCGCCTCCAAAGACCGCGGATTCAGCTCGCAGCGTCCTGCTGGCGAGGTAAAATATTTTCATCTTTTACAAGATGTTAAGTTTTCTTCATAGTTTGACTATGCGGGATCTAAACTCCCTCACCTTTGACAGGATTGGCAGGCGAAGTCCGGACTGATTAACTGTCCGGCTCCCTTGCCCGAAGACCCAGCCCCTACTCTCCTAGTGAAGCTGCTGGTTCCGGCACCTTATGTGGTGCCGGAGAAGAAGGCCAAGAAGAAGAAGGCCACGGGGACTTGAAAGAGTTCCCGGCATATGGTGGTGTCGGACTCGTCGTCCGACGAGTTCGAGACGCACTCCTCCCGTGAAGACGAGGAGGAGGAAGAAGAAACCTCTCCCCCTCCAGCGGGAGGAGGAAAGAAGAGGAAGTCCGCCCCAGTAGGGGAGGCTGAGGGGTCCAAGAAGAGGAAAACCCCTCCGCCGGACTACGCCCCCGACGCCGACGAGGACGAAGAGGAGTGGCCGGAAAGGGCCAAGCGTCCGGCGAAATCGTAAGTGTTCGGATACCAGATTAACTCATGATATTCCTTTCGTCGCACATCTTTCCCTGATGTCGAATATAATCATGCAGCCCGCCCAAGGACGGGCTCGACGAGTCGTCGAGCGGCTCCCTGGATTCATCGGACGTGAATTCAGTTCCGCCCGCTGCCTCCCCTTGTGCTGCGGATGACGCCAAAGTGGCGTCGCGACAAACTCCGGGGCAAGAGGAGGTGGTCCAGGAGGAGCCGCAAGGCGACCTCCCGGACTCCAGGAGTAAAGGGGACAAGACCCCCCAGGGCTCCAAGTCTGGCTTTAGGCCGGACACCGCGCCGGAATCATCGACGGTTCCGGACCGCGGCAGGCGAACTCCTGCCAAGAGGAGCAAGCCTATTGAGCCGGCGTCCTCTGTCCAACCGGAGGCGCCGGATAATCTGCTGGAGGTGCTTAAGGGTGCCTCCATCGACGAGGAGCACCGTACCATCATGAGTACGGTGGTCCAGAAGGTTCGGTCCGCCAAAAGCGGACTGACTGAAGCTTGTGCTAGCCTTCTAACAGGCTTCGAGGTAAGTAAAAATATGCAAAAATATTACCGCATAGACAGTAGCCCTTGATGCTGTGTTTGGCGTTTGGAAAGAAAATCCGAATAGAGGATCTATTAAATATCGCAGGAGTCTAACTAAAAAGGAGTCAATATACGTATGCAAGCTTCGCTGCTGGCCACCGTCGCACTAACTACGGAGGTGGGTGCCCTGAAGCAGGGCCTCGAGCGGACCGAGCAAGAGCTCGGCCTTGCCAAACGGCAGCTCGAGGAGAAAGAAGGTAAGAGATACCTTATAGAAAAAATGCCTATAAGAAGACGCAATTGCAAAAAATGACAGGAGTATATTGCTTATTGCAGGGGCCACAACTGCGGTGGCGACCCTCAAGCTGGCGCTGTCCGAGGCCAAGAAGAAAGCGGCCATGGAGCGCACCGAGCGGGAGAAATTTGAGGTGCAGGTCGGCAAGGTGCAGCAAGAGCTTCAAGCTCTCATGAAAAACATGAGAGTTTGGAGCTCGACTCGAAGACGCAAGCGTCCGAGCTTGCTGCGGCCCTTAAAACTGCCAAATCTGCCAAGGCCGAAGCCCAGAAGGCCCTCCAGGAATTGGATGCGGTGAAAAAGATAGCGGCGGGTAAGGCATTCTCTATGCAAAGCAGACATATAAAAGTAAACTACTTGTTACTTACCCGAATCCGGAGCTCTCCAGGGGCATTCGCAGATCTTCCCTGCAGCATATCCGATGCCGCCGCATTCTACCGAGCCGAGGAAGGCGGCTTGACGGAGAAGGTGTTCTGGTCTCAGTATGCTGAGGCCGGACACCCTGTGCCCTTGAGCGACCAGCTGAAGCAGTTGGTCGAGCTCCACAAGACGGCCGAACAGGCCCTGAAGGGCTTCATAGTTCGGTTGTGGCTTGGAGAGGCCCTGCCTGGGAGCTACTTCGGACTGGTGTGGCGGCTGGTGGAGGCTTATCCAAGGCTTGAGGTCGTCAAGCGCTCCGTCTGCATCGAAGGTTCCCGTAGGGCCCTTGCCCGTGCAAAGGTGCACTGGGGTAAGCTGGACGGTGAGAAGCTTGTGAGGGACGGGCCACCGCCGGGGAAGGAGCATCGCAAGCCCGAGAACTATTACAAGGATGTTCTGGCCGGTGCCCGCCTTATGGCGGATGAATGCACCAAGGATGTAATTTTTGAATGAACTCGCTCGTGTTATCATGTGCGCTGAAAACTTGTTCATATGCGCTAAGCAATGCTTGAATTTAAAATATTACTTTCTGTGCGGCCGTTTATAAAAAATTGAGAGATGGCCAGTCGTCGGCTTCTGCCCCCATGCCACTAGTGCTGGGGTGTTCGGGATAAACCCGAGCGCTCTTTTTCCCATGATTGGGTCCGTCGAGGGAGGCGCTCAGCACAACGAACAAGGCAATCGGACTATAATGCTTGAACACTCTCACTTAGCCATAGAACTCTATAATTTTAAATTTTGGCGAAGCCCCTAGTATTCGGAAGACCGAGTTCGGGGCGCTATCCATGCCTTGGCCAGACAAAGCCGGTTCCTCGCTCGAAGCGGCATAAGTCTTTAAGGACTCGAAAAACCTCTCGAACAGCGACCGGTCTCTCGCCTCATCATGACAGTCAGTTTTAGCTTTCTCTACTGAGGTGCTCAGCCCAGCTCAACTGGGGCATAATCGCAGTAGTTCTCCTAGTGCTACCTTAGCCGATATAGCAGAACGTAAGGCACCAAAACATAGGAGCCGGGCAAACCCAACTATTGACCCAAATCATGATTCGGAGCCGATGCATATAGTGCTATAAGTTCGGGGTGTCACACTTGTGAAAGTGTACGGACTTCTCACGCCATATTGATGGGTACTGAAGCCCCTGGCGTATTTTTGCCGTACCACAGTGTACGGATGCAACATGTTATTAATAAACATATATATAAAAAGAGTATAATGCAAAAAAATAGACAAAAAGCTATGCATTGTTTATAGAAAGGTTGCTATGAAAGCGGAATGATACAAATAGTGCGATAAGCAAAAGAAATTGGACTATTTAACATGTCCTGGCCAGGGGCAGGCCGCGGAATTGTATTAAAAAACAGGTATACTGCTCGCAATAGAGACCACCTGGGAGTTCCATAATGCGGCGTGGCTTGTCTGCTTTCCTGGATCTTGCATCGTTTGTGCGGCAGTTGAATTGCCGGACGGGTCATCCAAAGTATGGAGTCCTGAGAGTAAGAGAGAAAAAGAAAAAAAGGAATCCGGCAGCCCCTGGTGCGGTTTAAGCCGTATTTCGGGCGTGCCGTGATAGTGCCCCTTCCTGTGTGCCCATGGTATTTCAAGAGTGTAGTTATGTACGCGAAGCATTGGTTTCGCTATATCGTGAGGGCTAGTGTTGGGGCCGCATTGCTACGCTAGCTCAAAACGTGCCTGGCGGTCTTGTTGTAGGGTACTCCGGGCGCGCTTGACAGTGTCCGGCTTTTTGAAGGCCGAACTGGAGAACTGCCTAGAGAGGCTGCTTTGTACTTCTGCTGCGAGCGCTGCCCTGTGCTTCTCCGTTCGGAGGGAGAGTTCGGTGTTCCCATTGACCATGATTACTCCTCTAGGGCCTGGCATCTTGAGCTTGAGGTATGCATAGTGCGGTACCGCGTTGAATTTTGCGAATGCGGTTCGCCCGAGTAGTGCGTGATAGCCACTACGGAACGGGACTATGTCGAAGATTAACTCCTCGCTTTGGAAGTTATCCGGAGATCCGAAGACCACTTCTAGTGTGACTGAGCCTGTACAGTTGGCTTCTACACCTGTTATGACGCCTTTAAAGGTCATTTTGGTGGGCTTGATCCTTGAGGGATCTATGCCCATTTTTCGCACTGTATCCTGGTAAAGCAGGTTCAGGCTGCTGCCGCCGTCCATGAGGACTCTTGTGAGATGAAATCCGTCAATGATTGGGTCTAGAACCAATGCGGCGAAGCCGCCGTGGTGGATGCTAGTGGGCTGGTCCCTTCGATCAAAGGTGATCGGGCAGGAGGACCATGGGTTGAACTTTGGGGCGACTGGCTCTATCGCATATACCTCCCGTAACGCACGCTTCCGCTCCCTCTTGGGGATGTGGGTTGCGTATATCATGTTCACCGTCCGCACTTGCAGGGGAAATCCCTTCTGTCCACTGTTGTTCGGTGGCCTGGGCTCCTCCTCGTCGTCGCTATGCAGCCCCTTGTCTTTGTTTTCGGCTCTTAACTTGCCTGCCTGCTTGAACACCCAACAGTCCTTGTTGGTGTGATTGGCTGGCTTTTCGGGGGTGCCATGTATCTAGCACAAGCGGTCGAGTATTCGGTCCAAACTGGACGGGCCCTGAGTATTTCTTTTGAATGACTTTTTCCGTTGACCGGATTTGTAGCCTCGGAATCCGGCATTAATTGCCGTATCCTCGTTGATGTCGCTGTTAACGCGGCGCTTTTGTTTGTTCCGACGCGACCTGTCACTTTTGTCCTTGGTATTCGAATTACCAGGGTTCTTGGTTAAGTTGTTGCTGCGAGCTAGCCAGCTGTCTTCTCCCGCGCAAAAGCGGGTCATGAGTGTCGTGAGGGCTGCCATAGATTTCGGCTTTTCCTGTCCCAGGTGCCGGGCAAGCCACTCGTCGTGGATATTATGCTTGAAGGCCGCTAAGGCCTCTGTGTCCCGACAGTCGACTATCTAGTTTTTCTTTGTTAGGAACCGTGTCCAGAATTGCCTGGCCGATTCCTCTGGCTGCTGAATTATGTGGCTTAGGTCATCGGCGTCCGGTGGTCGCACATAAGTGCCCTGGAAGTTGTCAAGGAATGCGGCTTCCAGGTCCTCCCAAGAACCGATTGAGTCTGCTGGCAAGCTGTTAAGCCAATGTCGGGCCGGTCCCTTAAGTTTGAGTGGGAGGTATTTGATGGCGTGTGGATCATCACCGCGGGCCATGTGGATATGAAGGAGATAATCCTCGATCCATACCGCAGGACCTGTTGTGCCATCGTACGATTCGATGTTTACGGTTTTGAAGCCTTCAGGGATTTTATGATCCATTACTTCATCTGTGAAGCATAGTGGGTGTGCGGCGCCTCTGTATTGGGCTATATCACAACGCAGCTCGAAGGAGCTTGGTCTGTTGAGTTCGGCCCGGCCGGATTCATTGCATCCAGTGTGACGATCACCGTCATGTGCCGTGGGGCGCCTATGCGATCCGTAGATCGATCTTGTTTGCCTTGCCTTGTCCTCCAGTATGCCGCGCAGGTCGGGCGCATTTTCCCGTGCCTTAGTATGCTTGACGCGGCGCCAGGGCATGGCTTGAGTGGAGGGCCGAGAGGCCTCTCTATCGCGGCCACGAGGTGGCCGGTCGGCCATGTCATGCGCTGGTGATGTAGGTGCCTCCTCCTCTAGTCGGGGTAGCAGCCTGCGCTTTGGGTAACTCTTGGAGGGGCGTTCGAGTTCATACTCTTCGGTCGCAAGGACTTCAGTCCATCTGACAGCTAGCAAATCCTGATCAGCTCTAAGTTGTTGCTGCTTTTTCTTGAGGCTGCTTGCCGTGGCCATAAGCCTGCGTTTAAAACGCTCTTGTTCGGCGGGATCCTCTGGCACGACGAACTCGTCATCGTCGAGGCTTGCCTCGTCTTCGAAGGGAGGCGTATAATTATCGTGCTCAACCTCTTGGTCCGCCGCCCTCTCGTGAGGGTTGGCTTCTCTGTCCTCCTGTGCTGAATCTTGCTGGAGGGGGTGTTCTTCGGCGCTATCCGGAGTAGTATTATCTCCCGTGCCAGAATCACCGTTTTTGCTTTGGCGGGATTTAGAGCGGCGCCACTGACATTGGCGCTTGGGCTGTTTCTTAGAGGTATCGTCCCCCGCTATTCCATCGCTGTCTCCATCCTTTGGAGTGTCCACCATATATATGTCATATGACGAGGTGGCCTTCCAGCGCCCTACAGGTGCTGGTTCTTGTTCATCTCCTGCATCGTCGTCCATGCCGTCGGTGTCTTCGGAGTCGAAGTCAAGCATGTCGGTTAAGTCGTCGACAGTGGCTACGAAGTGAGTGGTGGGTGGGTTTTGAATTTCTTCATCGTCCGTATCCCAACCTTGCTGACCGTAGTCCAGTCAGGGCTCTCCTGATAAAGAGAGAGACTTTAGAGAATTCAGGATGTCGTCGAAGGGTGAGTGCTGAAAGATGTCCGCGGCGGTAAACCTCATTATTGGCGCCCAATCGGATTCGATCGGCAGGGGCGCGGGGGGCTCGGAGTTCGGAGAGGAATCCGGCTCCTCGGAGTCACGGGCCATGCGGAGTGCGAGGCTGGAGTTTGGCTCGATCGCCTCTGAGATCGCAGCCCCTGAGGCAGCGTCCAACCGCTGATCCTCGATCAGCGCAGTAGGCTCCGAATCAATGGTCGGAACCGATGCGTGTGCGGCCTCCAAGGCGCTATTCGGCGGCAAAGCTATATCATGCCCATCGAGACAGTGCGGCGCGCTTGGCTGTGGCTCGAATCCGTCGAAGATCAAGTCCCCGCGAATGTCAGCCGTGTAGTTTAGGCTTCCAAACCTGACCTGATGGCCAGGGGCATAGCTTTCGATCTGCTCAAGGTGGCCAAGCGAATTGGCCCGCAGTGCGAAGCCACCGAAGACGAAGATCTGTCCGGGGAGAAAAGTCTCACCCTGGACTGCATTGTTGTTGATGATCGAAGGAGCCATCGGGCCTAAAAGCGACGACACAGAGGAACTCTCAATGAAAGCACCAATGTCGGTGTCAAAACCGACGGATCTCGGGTAGGGGGTCCCGAACTGTGCGTCTAGGCCGGATGGTAACAGGAGGCAAGGAACACGATGTTTTACCCAGGTTCGGGCCCTCTTGATGGAGGTAAAACCCTATGTCCTGCTTGATTAATATTGATGATATGGGTAGTACAAGAGTAGATCTACCACGAGATCAAGGAGGCTAAACCCTAAAAGCTAGCCTATGGTATGATTTTTGTATGATGAAGTTGTCCTACGGACTAAAACCCTCCGGTTTATATAGACACCGGAGAGGGTTAGGGTTACAAAAAGTCGGTTACAATGGTAGGAGATCTTGAGTATCCGTATCGCCAAGCTTGCCTTCCACGCCAAGGAAAGTCCCATCCGGACACGGGACGAAGTCTTCAATCTTGTATCTTCATAGTCCTGGAGTCCGGCTGAAGGTATAGTCCGGCTACCCGAACACCCCCTAATCCAGGACTCCCTCAACCAGACACCGTCAAGCGCGCCCAGAGTAACCAACAACAAGACTGCCTGGCACGACCCGAGCAGGCGTAGCAATGTGGCCCCAACCCCAGCCCTCACAAAAATGCGATACCAGTACTTCACGTACATAACTACGCTCTAGAAATACCATGGGTACAGGGGGAGGGGCACCATCACGGCACGCCCAAAACACGGCTTAAACCGCACCAGGGACTGCCGATTTTTTAATTTTCTCTTACTTTCAGGACTCCACTCTTCGGAAGGCCCGTTCGGTAGTTCAATTGCTGAACAAACGATGCAAGAACCAGGGAAGCAGACAAGCCACGCCGCATTACGGAACTCCCATGTGGTCTCTATCACGAGCAGTATACCTGTTTCGCATACTATTCTGCAGCTTGCCCCTGGAACGGACACGTTAAATAGTCCAACCTTTTGCTTATCGCATTATTTGTATCGTTCTACTTTGATCGCAGCCCTCTTTAATAAACAATGCATAGCTTTTGTCTATTTTTGCATTACTCTTTTTTAATATATGTTCCTTAATGACATGTTGCATCCGTACACTTTGGTACGACCAAAATACGCCAGGGGCTTTAGTACCCATCAATATGGTGTGAGAAGTCCGAACACTTTAACAAGTGCGGCACCCCGAACTTATAGCATTATATGCATCGGCTCCAAATCATGTCTTGGGTCAATAGTTGGGTTTGCCCGGCTCCTATGTTTTGGTGCCTTACGTTCTACTACATCGGCTAAGGTAGCACTAGGAGAACCACTGTGATTGTGCCCCAGTTGAGCTGGGTCGAGCACCTAAGTGGAGAAAGCTAAAACTGACTGTCATGATGAAGCGAGAGTTGGTCGCTGTTCGAGAGGTTTTTCGAGTCCCTAAAGACTTATGCCGCTTAGAGCGAGGAGCCGGCTCTGTCCGGCCAAGGCGTGGATAGTGCCCCGAACTCGGTCTTCCGAATACCAGGGGCTTCGCCGAAATTTAAAATTATAGAAGTCTATGGCTAAGTGAGAGTGTTCATGCATTATTGTCTGATTGCCTTGTTCGTTGGGCTGAGCGCCTCCCTCGAAGGACCCAAACATGGGAAAAAGAGTGCTCGGGTTCATCCCCAAACACCCCAGCACTAGCGGCACGGGGGCAGAAGCCGACGACTTGCCATCTCTTAGAATTGATAAACAGCCGCACAGAAGGTAATATTTTAAATTCCAACAGCATTGCTTAGCGCATATGAACAAGTTTTCAGCGCACAGGACAAAACGAGCAAGTTTCACTCAAAAATTACATCCCTAGAACATTCATCCGCCACAAGGCAGGCACCCTTCAGAACATCCTTATAATAATTCTCAGGCTTGCGATGGTCTTTCCTTGGCGGTGGCCCATCCTTCACAAGCTTCTCAGCATCCAGCTTGCCCCAGTGCACCTAAGCACGGGCAAGGGCCCTACGGGCACCTTCAATGCAGACGGAGCGCTTGATGACTTCGAGCATTGGACAGGCCCCCACCAGCCGCCGCACCAGCCCGAAATAGCTCCCAGGTAGAGCCTCTCTAGGCCACAACCGAACTATGAGGCCCTTCGTGGCCTGTTTGGCCGCCTTATGGAGCTCGACCAGTTGCTTCAGCTGGTCGCTCAGGGGCACGGGGTGTCCGGCCTCAGCATACTGAGACCAGAACACCTTCTCTGTCGAGCTGCCCTCCTCGGCTCGATAGAATGCGGCGGCATCGGACACGCTACGGGGAAGATCTGCGAAGGCTCCTGGAGAACTCCGGATTCGGGTAAGTAACAAGTAACTCACGTTTATATGTTTGCTTTGCATAAAGAATGCCTTACCCGTCGCTATCTTCTTCACCTCATCCAACTCCTGGAGGGTCTTCTGGGATTCGGCCTTGGTAGACTTGGCATTTTCAATAGCCACCGCGAGCTCGGGCGCTCGCGTCTTTGAGTCAAGCTCCAAACTCTCATGTTTTTCCATGAGAGCCTGGAGCTCTTGTCGTACCTTGCCAACCTCGGCCTCATACTTCTCCCGCTCGGTGCGCTCTGTGGCCGCCCTCTTCTCGGCCTCGACCAGCGCTTGCTTAAGGGTCACCACCTCAGACGTGGCCCCTACAATAGCCACGATAATCCTGTCATTTTTTGCAATTGCACCTTTTTATATATATTTAAACAAGGTATTTCTTACCTTCATTGTCCTCGAGCTGCTTCTTGGCACGCCCGAGCTCTTGCTCGGACCGCTCGAGGTTCTGCTTTAGCATGTCCACTTCCGCAGTCAGTGCGGCGGACGCAAGCAGAAAAGCCTGCATCCGCATATTGACTCCTTTTTGTTAGACTCCTGCGAATTTTATTTGATCCTCTATTCGGCTTTTCTTCTCGAACGCCAAACAGAGCATCAGGGGCTACTGTCTATGTGTTAATATTATTTACACATTCTTTACTTACCTCAAAGCCTGTTAAAAGGCTAGTACAAGCTTCAGTCAGTCCGCTCTTGGCGGACTGAACCTTCTGGACCACCGCACTCATAATGGTGCAGTGCTCCTCGTCGATGGAGGCGCCTTGGAGCGCCTCCAACAGATTGTCCGGCGCCTCCGGCTGGACGGGGGTCACTGGCACGGTTGGCTTGCTCCTCTTGGAAGGAGGTCCCTTGCCGGACTCTGGAACCTTTGAAGGTTCCGGAGTGGTGTCCATCCTAGAGCCGGACTTGGAGCCCTGGGGGTTTCATCCCCTTTACTCCTGGAGTCCGGGAGGTTGCCTTGCGGCGCCTCCAGGACCACCTCCTCCCGGCTTGGAACCTGTTGGGACAACACTTCGGTGTCGCCCATAGGGCGGGGGGAGGAAGCCGTCGGAAGCGAGTTCACATCCGACGAGTCCAGTGAGCCGCTCGACGACGCGTCGAGCCGGTCTTTGGGTGGGCTGCATAAACATATTCGACATAAGGGAAAGTTGTGCAATAAACGAATACTATGAATTACTCTGGTATCCGGATACTTACGATTTTGCCAGGGGCTTGGCCCTGGGCGGCCACTCCTCTCCGCCGTCGTCGGCGTCGGTGGAGTAGTCCGGAGGAAGGGTTTTCCCCTTCTTGGACCCTCCGGCCTCCCCAGAGAGGGCGGTCTTCCTTTTCTTCTCTCCTCCCGCTGGAGGGGGAGAGGTCTCTTCTTCTTCCTCCTCGTCTTCACGGGAGGAATGCGCCTCGGAACCGTCGGATGATGGATCTGACACCTCCTGGCGCCGGGCACTCTTTCGAGTCCCCGTGGCCTTTTTTGCGGCCTTCTTCTCTGGCACCACATAGGGTGCCGGAACCAGCAGCTTCACCAAACGAGCATCCGCTGGCCCTTTGGGCAAAGGAGCCGGACAGTTGATCTGTCCGGACGTCTCCTGCCAGTCCTGTCAAAGGTAAGGGGCCTTAGATCCGGCATGGAGTCAAACTATGAAAAACTAATACCCTGTAAAAGGAAAAAAACAGCTTACAGCATGAGCGTGACGCTGCATACTGAATCCGCGATCCTCGGTAGCGGATGCGGGGGCCTCAGCGCCCTTGAAAAGCACCTTCCAAGCATCTTCGTACGTCGTATCGAAGAGCCTGCTCAGAGTTCGGTGCCGCGCCGGGTCAAACTCCCACAGGATGAAAGCCCGTTGTTGACACGGGAGGATCAGGCGGATGAGCATAACCTGGACTACATTGACAAGTTTGAGCTTCTTGTCCACCAGGGTTTGGACGCATGTTTGGAGTCCGGTCAGCTCTCCTTTTTTACCCCACGACAGGCCCGTCTCCTTCCAGGAGGTGAGCCGCGTAGGGGATCCGGATCGAAACTCGGGGGATGCGACCCATTCGGGGTCACGCGGCTCGGTGATGTAAAACCACCCCGATTGCCACCCCTTCAGGGTCTCCACAAAGGAGCCCTCGAGCCATAAGACGTTGGGCATCTTGCCCACCATGGCGCCTCCGCACTCCGCCTGGTTGCCGCGCACGACCTTCGGCTTGACAATGAAAGTCTTGAGCCATAGGCCGAAATGGGGGCGGATGCGGAGGAAAGCCTCGCACACGACGATAAACGCCGAGATGTTGAGGACAAAGTTCGGGGCCATATCGTGGAAATCCAGGCCATAGTAGAACATGAGCCCCCGGACAAATGGGTGAAGAGGGAAGCCCAGTCCGCGGAGGAAATGGGGGAGGAACACCACCCTCTCATGGGGCCTAGGAGTAGGGATGAGCTGCCCCTTTTCGGGAAGCCGGTACGCAATGTCGTTAGACAAGTATCCAGCCTTCCTCAGTTTTTTGATGTGTCCCTCCGTGACGGAGGAGACCATCCACTTGCCTCCCGCTTCGGACATGGCTGGAGAAGGTTGAGGTGGGGAGTGCGGACTTGGGCGCTGGAGCTCGAGTGCGTGAGAATGGATAAGCAAGGGAGGAAGAAGGCGTAGGTGAAAAGGTGGATCCTTATCCCCTTATATGGGTGGATGCAACTACGTGTCCCCACCAGCCTGGTAAAACTCGCTTATCTCCAAGCGTCGTAATTAATGGCGCGGTTGGGTTACCCACGCCCGTATTGATGAGAATCCCGGAATAAGGGGACACGATCTCTGCTTTAACAAGACGTGCCAAGGAAATCGACTCGCATGACGCACTGAGGTGGGATAATGAAACGACTCGGATAAATGCTTGGTTATGGTGTGTCACACTATGGAATACGTCAGCAGATTAGATTTGTGTAAATATTATTCTCTCTATGGCAATATGCGGAAACTTATTTTGCAGAGCCGGACACTATCTTTGTGTTCAAAATCTTCTATGAAGTACTTGGAGGAGGAACCCACCTTGCAATGCCGAAGACAATCTACGCGTCGGACTCGTCGTCATTGAAGCCTGGTTCAGGGGCTACTGAGGGAGTCCTGGATTAGGGGGTGTCCGGATGGCCGGACTATACCTTCAGCCGGACTCCTGGACTATGAAGATACAAGATTGAAGACTTCGTCCCATGTCCGGAAGGGACTTTCCTTGGCGTGGAAGGCATGCTTGGCGATACGGATATGCAGATCTCCTACCATTGTAACCGAATTTGTGTAACCCTAACCCTCTCCGGTGTCTATATAAACCGGAGGGTTTTAGTCCGTAGGACAAGATACACAACAACAATCATACCATAGGCTAGCTTCTAGAGTTTAGCCTCTCCGATCTCGTGGTAGATCTACTCTTGTACTACCCATATCATCAATATTAATCAAGCAGGACGTAGGGTTTTACCTCCAACGAGAGGGCCCGAACATGGGTAAAACTTTGTGTCCCTTGCCTCCTGTTACCATCCGGCCTAGACGCACAGTTCGGGACCACCTACTCGAGATCCGCCGGTTTTGACACTGACAGCCACCCTTCCTTACTGATTTCTCTACAGCCATGAACTTCAAACTGAATGGCTTCAACATGTTCAAAGGCTTCAAAGGCTTTCACTTGCTGGACAAATAGGAACTGGCTTCGGGAGAGTTTATAAGATGTTGTAAGAATTCTGCAAATGAATACAGACTATGAGAACCAAGGGATTCTCCCACAGACATGTACCTGTGACAGCATTAAGGTGCGAGGGAAGGGGAAGAGGTCATATGCATTCTTAGAAGATTTAGAAGATAAATCAGTTTAGAAGACATTGACCTCATCGTGCGAAGACATTCACTCATAGATAAAGAGTTGGTTCCAGATTTGTACGAATCCATGGATCAATACAAGAGAGGAATCTAACTACTTTGTGAAGCATAAGTGAACATGCTAGGCATATTATGAGATGCAGTATGAAATGGATCCAACTTGTGTGAATAGAAACTTCTTGTGGCAGAAAGTGATGAATCTATAGGATCAAAGGGGCCGTAAAAGGAAGTTTTATTTACCACACGAAGAACTGCTAGACGGAGAGGGAGATGAGGCCGAGCAGTTCGATCGTCCGTGCCCTAACTTGGCAACGGAGGACACCTACGGCGACGGCGGAGAAGACGATGTCCGCGGCTGGCGTGAAGACGGCGTCGGAGAGGTCACGGCAGCTAAGCGCTTCGTCGCCGGCGTCGTCGAGGGCTAGCAGTGGCGCTAGGGTTTGTGCGAGAGTGGAAGAAAAGATAATGACTATGGTGAGGCATGTATTTATAGGGACAGGGACGGCACAATGTTATTACACAGGTGCCCCTGGCGATTCACATCTGAAGGACACGTGGCCATCATGCAACATATTGGAGGTTGTTCCACGTTCCCACGCACGCCTGGATTGTCGGGTGGTCATTCCCACTTCTCCGGGTTTCAGGTGAAGGAATTAGCATTGAAAACGGACTTAATGTTTGTCTCTGTATCTTCTGCTGACAAGGACGCAGAGAAGACATTCGACAGTTTCAAGAGAATGCATATGATTTGGAGAGATAGAGTTTGAGATAGAAAGCATAGAGAGGTTAGGGTCCGATCACATTCACTTAGTTCAAAAGATTCAACAATAAGACATAGCTATAAGTGAATGCTGTAGAGGACAGAACACTAGTATATATATATGTGAGAAAGACAATCAAACCAACATAGTGAAGATAATCATGAAGACAAGTTGAGAATGAAGACAAACAAAATGTGAAGACATAGCAAATGTAACGCATGGGTGAAACATGTCAAACAAAAGAATTTGGTGGTGGCGTTACCCACCGTATAGGAAGTATTACACCCAGATACGACGCACAATTATCGTGGTGCTCCGAAGTCAAATTCAACATTAATGTATTCACACTTAGAATGTATGTCTTCATTGATTGAATATATACTTTACTTCGTGTGTTGCACATCTAAGTCATCAATATGCATAAGTGTTAGGATGTGTGCCTGATCATAGGACATTTGAGGATTCCAAGATATTTAGCTCACACCATAACTTGCAAAATCTCTTCTCATCCAAGGGCTTGGTGAAGATATCTGCCAATTGCTCTTCAGTGTTGACGTGTATGATATCAATATCTTCCTTCACAACATGATCTCTGAGAAAGTGATGATGAATTTCAATGTGCTTTGTCTTCGAGTGCTGAACTGGGTTGTTGGCAATCTTGATGGCGCTTTTGTTGTCGCAGTAGAGTGGCACTTGCTTCAGATGAATGCCATAGTCTTTGAGTGTTTGCTTCATCCATAGAAGCTGAGCGTAGCAAGATCCAGCAGCAATGTATTCAGATTCAGCAGTGGAGAGAGATACACAGTTCTGGTTCTTTGAAGACCAACATACAAGTGATCATCCCAGAAAATGACATGTGCCTGATGTAGACTTGCAATCCACCTTGTCACCAGCATAATCAGCATCCGAGAATCCAACTAGATCAAACTCTGAGCCCTTTGGATACCATAATCCTAATGTTGGGGTGTGAGCCAAATATCGAAGAATTCGCTTCACAACTAAGTGATGCGATTCCTTTGGTGCCGCTCGGAATCGAGCACACATGCAAACACTAAGCATAATATCTGGCCTAGATGCACATAGATAAAGTAAAGAAACAATCATGGAGCGGTATACCTTTTGATCGAACTCTTTACCATTGTCGTCGAGACCCAGATGATGTTTGGCTGGCATTGGCGTCATGAAGCCTTTGCAGTCTTGCATCCCAAATTTCTTCAGGCAATCTTTGAGGTACTTCTCTTGAGATATGAAGATGTTGTTGCATTGCTGACGTGTTTGAAGACCAAGGAAGAACTTCAGCTCACCCATCACGGACATCTGATATTGCTCTTGCATCATATATCCAAACTCGTCAGTGTATTTCTGATTGGTGCAGCCAAAGATGATGTCATCCACATATATTTTGCACACAAAAAGTTCACCATCATATGTCTTCGTGAAGAGAGTGGGGTCGAGGGAACCAGGTTTGAAGCCTTTGCTCTTCAGGAAGTATTTGAGTGTGTCATACCAAGCCCGAGGGGCTTGTTTGAGGCCATACAGTGCCTTGTTGAGCTTGTACACCATGTCAGGATGTTTTGGATCTTCAAAGCCAGGCGGTTGTGCAACATACACTTCTTCTTCAATCTTGCCATTGAGAAAAGCGCTCTTCACATCCATTTGATATAGAAGTATGTTATGATGATTTGCATAGGCTAAAAGTATGCGTATGGCTTCAAGTCTAGCCACAGGAGCAAATGTTTCATCAAAGTCAATCCCTTCAACTTGAGTGTACCCTTGAGCAACGAGACGAGCTTTGTTTCTGACAACTTGACCATGCTCATCTTGCTTGTTGTGATATATCCATTTGGTGCCTATTATATTATGCTTGCGAGGATCAGGACGCTTAACCAGTTCCCATACATTATTCAGCTCAAATTGTTGAAGCTCTTCTTGCATAGCTTGAATCCATTCAGGTTCCATGAAGGCTTCTTCAACTTTCTTGGGTTCAGATATTGAGACGAATGCGAAGTGCCCACGGAAATTTGCTAGCTGTGTTGCCCTTGAACGAGTGAGTGGACCTGGTGCATTGATGCTATCAATTATTCTCTCAATCTGTACTTCATTGGCAACACGAGGATGTACAGGACGAAGATTTTGCTCTTGCTGATCATTGTCATCGTTAGAGGGATTGTCTTCAGGCTGAGCATTGTCTCCAGGTTGATCAGGTGCGGAGATGATAAGTTCCTCTTCAGGCTGAGCTTCAGACGGTATGATTTCTCCAGTTCCCATAAGTTTGATTGATTCACTGGATGGAACTTCATTTAGCACATTTGGCAGATGCTCTCTTTGTGAGCCGTTCGTCTCATCAAACCGCACATCCACTGTTTCAACCACTTTATAGTGAAAAAGGTTGAAGACTCTGTAGGAGTGCGAATCCTTTCCATATCCAAGCATAAAACCCTCATGTGCTTTTGGTGCAAATTTTGAAGTGTGATGTGGATCCTTGATCCAGCACCTGGCGCCAAATACTCTGAAGTAACTGACATTTGGCTTCTTGCCAATAAGGAGCTCATAGGATGTCTTGTTCAGAAGCTTGTGAAGATAAACACGGTTGATGGTATGGCATGCAGTATTAATGGCTTCCGGGCAGAATTTTCTTGGAGTCTTGTATTCATCAAGCATCGTCCGGGCCATCTCAATAAGTGTTCTGTTCTTGCGTTCGACGACGCCATTCTGCTATGGCGTGTACGGAGCTGAGAATTCATGTGTGATGCCTAAAGTATCAAGATATGTATCTAGGGCAGTGTTCTTGAATTCAGTGCCATTGTCACTTCTGATGTGCTTTATCTTGGCGCCATAGTTGTTCATTGCTCGATTGGCGAAGCGTCTGAAGATATCCTGCACTTCAGTCTTGTAGAGGATTATATGCACCCAAGTATATCTTGAATAATCATCAACAATGACAAAGCCATAGAGACAAGCAGTAGTAGTAAGAGTTGAGTAATGAGTGGGACCGAAAAGATCCATGTGGAGCAGTTCGAAGAGTTGAGTCATTGTCATGATTGTCTTCGAGGGATGCTTGGCCCTCGTCATCTTTCCTGCTTCACAGGCACCGCATAAGTGATCCTTCTTGAACTTGACGCCCTCGATGCCTATGACATGCTTCTTCCTTGCAAGGGTGTGGAGGTTCCTCATGCCAGCATACCCTAGCCTCCGATGCCAGAGCCAGCATTTAGAAGCTTTTGCTAGAAGACATACGGCAAGTTGTGGTCCTGCTGAGAAATCTACCACGTACAAATCATCTTTCCGATACCCTTCAAATACTAGAGACTTGTCAGATTCCATTAGAACAAGGCAACGATATTTTCCAAATATCACAATCATGTTTAAATCGCAAAGTATTAAGACAGACATTAAGTTGAAACCAAGGGATTCAACAAGCATGACTTTATCCATGTGTTGATCCTTTGAGATTGCAACTCTACCTAGACCCAATACCTTGCTTTTACCAGTGTCAGCAAATGTGATGTGACTTTTGTCAGATGGACGTAAGGTTGAGTCCATGAGAAGGCTTCGCTTGCCAGTCATGTGATTGGTACACCCACTATCAATAATCCATTCTGAAGCTGCTGGTGTCGTACCCTACAGTGCAGTTTAGGGGGATAGGCTTCATGAAGAGAATTGTGAAGCAAAAACATTTGACAAACCAGTGGATTATTAAAGCTTAGATCGAGATTAGGACTGATAGGGCAAGTAGCAAGCGACTCAGGAACAAAGTACATAATAAGACCATTTGGGCATTTGATCTTGCGCCCTACAAGATGTTTAAGGTCCCCAGCAATAGCGTCAGACGATTTTAGTTTTCGGCTGGAGACCTTTCCCTGCAAAAAAGAGTTAAGCTTTCTTAGCCACCCACATCTTCAAGGGTGGCTTCGAAGCAATGAGTCTAAGTGCAGCATCTGAGAACTTTGGCTTTGGAGCCCTAGCAAAAAGTCTTGCAGGTGGACAATAGTACTCATAAGAATAAGCAGAATCGTTCTTGGTCTTACGAACATGGCAGTTTGATGAACCGCGCTCATATTCATAGGCCTGAGTATGGTTTCCCTGCAAAACATTTGCGTTAGTGCGACTCAGGTGAGTCCTTTGTCTGTATGAAGCCTTTGGACCGTATGAAGCCTGTGATCTGGGGTTTGTATTCTTCACGTGTGGTGTCATGATGACATTCACAGGAAGATTCTCCAAACACCTTTTCGGCACCCAGACCTTCTTCATAGGCGGACCATTCCTGCAGTTAGTACCAATATACCTGGCAAACACTTCACCATTCTGATTCTTAAACAGTTTATAGTTTGCATCAAAGGATTCATCAATAACAATGGGATTAGCACAAGTGAAGCCAGATAGGGTGGATGGATCCGCTGAAGGTTCCTTTGCAGCAACCCATGTAGTTTTGGGGTACTGCTCATGTTTCCAGTAAGATCCATCAGCATTCATTTTCCTTTCGAACCCAACACCCTCTTTCCTAGGGTTTCGGTTCAGGATCTGCCTTTTGAGGACATCACATCGTGTCTGATGCCCTTTGAGACTTTTGTACATCCCTGTTTCAAGCAGTGTCTTCAACCTAGCATTCTCATCAGCAATAGCAGCGGTATCCTCAGCAGAGGGATTAGTTACCACATCAACAGTTGAAGATATTGCAATAGTAGCAGTAGTAGAACATTCAGCAACAGAAGTAGTGTTATCACGCTCAATGCATTTAAGACATGGTGGTTCAAATCCTTCCTGAGCTGAACTGATCTGTTCGGCGCGAAGTGACTCGTTTTCCTTTTGAAGATCTTCATGAGCCGCTCTCAATTTCTCAAGATCTTGCTTCCTTTGAAGATAATCATAGGAAAGCCTTTCATGAGTTGTTGAGAGTGTTTCATGATGACTTTCAAGTTCCTCATACTTAACGTGAAGATTTTTTATGTCTTCAATTAAGGACTGAGATCGAGTCATTTCAGCGTCTAACATGTCATCGCTTTTGTCTACCAGTTTTTGAATATGTTCCATAGCTTTCTATTGTTTAGTGGCAAGGGAAGCAAGTTTTGCACAGCTGGGTCCAAATTCATCACCAGATGCATCATCACTGGATTCAGATAGATAGCATTCAATTACCTTAGCATCTTTTGCCATAAGGCATGATGCAGAAGATGATGATTCTGGTTCGAATGGCATCGCTTTGAGAGATTCCTTAAAGTCCTCAAACCAAGGATCGTGACGAGTTCGATGACCTTCATAGACCTCAAAGAGACGGTCCCAGATAAGCTTCGCATGATCGAGATGCATGATATTCCTAAACTGATTTTGAGACAGACAGGAGCAGATGACGTCCTTCACCGTGAGGTTGAGAAGAGTGTACCTGCAAATGTCATCAGCTTCCGCCATCTTGCACAGATCGGTCAGACCAATCTCAGTGACGGTCCACAGCTCGTTGTTTGTCGCCATGAGGCACTTATTCATCATGGCCTTCCACTTGGGATACTCGTGACCGTTAAAGATGGGGCATGACACAGTCTTCATTCCTGTGGTCGACATAACTAAAACTCCAAGCGGTTAAACCAAAATCACACAGAACAAGGGAGTACCTTGCTCTCATACCAATTGAAAGTGCGTTATATCGACTAGAGGGGGGTGAATAGGCGATTTTTATGAAAGTCTTCAAAACATGGAAGTTTCGAAGACAAATGATAGAGATGAACCTATTACCATGCAGCGGAAGGTAGACTACACTAGGCAGACCATAGTCAAGTATTCAATGAAGTGAAAGCACAATGACTAATAGCAGCTAGGCAGTAAAGATCAGGTACACGGTGAAGACAAATGGATAATGCAAATAGGCACCGACTTTACAAGAGCCAACTGTAAATAAAGAGATGAGAAGGATAGAACCAGTGTGCGTGATGAAGACAAAGGTTTGGTAGACCAGTTCCAACTGCGGTGACAGTTGTACGTCTGGTTAGGGCGGATAGGTATTTAAACCTGAGGATACTCAGTCCTGAACACGCAGCTCAGGACACTTAGTCCTCACCGTATTCCCCTTGAGCTAAGGTCACACAGACCTCGCCCAATCACTCTAGTAAGTCTTCAAGGTAGAATTCCAAACCTTCACAAACTTCGTTCACCGGCGATCCACAATGACTCTTGGATGCTCAGAACGCGACGCCTAACCGGCTGGAGGATTCACAGTCCTCAAGTGTAATAAGTCTTCAGATCACACAGACAGGAAGACTTAAGTGATGCCTAACACTCTTTGACTCTGGGTGGTTAGGGCTTTATCCTCGCAAGGAATTCTCTCTCAAAGGCTTCAAGGTGGGTTGCTCTCAAACGACAAAAGCCATACTCTACCTCTGAGCAGCCAACCGTTTATGGTTGTAGGGGGTGGGCTATTTATAGCCACTAGGCAACCCGACCTGATTTGTCTGAAATGACTCTGGGTCACTAAGGAACTGACACGTGTTCCAACGGTCAGATTTCAAACACGCATGGCAACTTTACTTGGGCTACAAGCAAAGCTGACTTATCCAACTCTGGACAAGATTTGCTCTCATAGTCTTCACTCGAAGACATAGGATTTTGGTTAAGCATCACTTTAGTCATTCTGACTGGTTCTCTTGGACCCCACTTAACAGTACGGTGGTTCCTATGACTCAACAAACAAAAACACAGAACGACAAAACTGCTAAGTCTTCGCGCTCCATAGTCTTCACGCGATGTCTTCTCTTGTCATAGTCTTCAATGTGAATGTCTTCACATACCACCTTTGACTTCAATGTCTTCATACATTTTTAGGGGTCATCTCTGGTAGGAAAATCAAATCAATGAGGGACTTCTACCTGTGTTATCCTGCAATTCTCACAAACACATTAGTCCCTCAACTAGGTTTGTCGTCAATACTCCAAAACCAACTAGGGGTGGCACTAGATGCACTTACACTTCTAAACTAATTTATCTTCAAAATCTTCTGAGAATGCATATGACCTCTTCCCCTTCCCTCGCACCTTAATGATGTCATAGGTACATGTTCGTGGGAGAATCCCTTGGTTCTCATAGTCTGCATTCATTTGCAGAATTCTTACAGCATCACATTAACTCTCCCGAAGCCAGTTCCTGTTTGACCAGAAAGCGGAAGCCTTTGAAGCCTTTAAACGTGTTGAAGCCCTTCAGTTTAAGCTTCATGGCACCAGAGAAACCTACAAGAAAGGGTGGCAGACAGCGTCATGGCAACACCTCAAGAGATTTGCCTCCTGACTTCTATGAGCTGTACAAGACAGATCTAGAGGAGGACTACAATCAGCAAAAAACTCGAATCCAATGGATTCGAGGATATTGGGCAGAACAGTGGTTCAAGTACAGGTTCATGACCCAGGAGTATGCTGAGAAGAATGCCATCAAACGACCATGGGGAGACATTCTATACAGAAATCTTCAACCCAAGTCCAGAGCTGAAGCCATTGAACAAGGCTTCTATCCTTGCATGGTCCATGGACCGCAGCCTGCGGATGTAGACCCATCTTCATTACTGTGGTGCCGCGATGATAATCTGTTCAAGCGCAACCTTCAGTTTGCCAGGAACTCGGCCAAAGAGAACAAGAAGTCACGAGGCTTAGACTTTAATCCAGACCCCTCTACTCCTCGTGCTGATGGCACACGCGAAGCTGAACCCAATCTTGTTGGGACCTTCTACAACCTGGAAGGTCTCATCACTCATATCATGGTTCAAGGGACAGCCATGGATGAGCCTGTAGATGATGCTGAATCTGATGAAGCGCCTGCACCGCCGAAGCCAAAGAAACTGAAGAAGCCTAAAGCTTCAAAGCCTGCTCCTGCACCAAAGGTCTTACAGGCGAAGCCTCTGGCCACTGCACCTCCTGAACACAGTGTGCAGTCTGAAGATTTGTCACGCATCTCCAAGCCCTCGAGAGTAAAGATTCCCTTGCAACCCACCAGCCAAGAATTGACTGCTGCTGCTATTCTGCGCAATGACGCCATTGATTTGTCTAGCGATGAAGATCTTGCAGATGACGCTGTTGAGCAACTGATCAAGAGCAAAGAAGAAGCAGAAATCTTCAATGATTTGCCTCTCTTTGACGTAGCAATCCTTCACAACTTCATTGATGAGTGGTTTGAAACCCCCAATCTCAGCTTTGATGATCTGCAACTTCCAATTGGCCTCAGCGTCGCTTTCACTGGTGCCATTGCTTCTGAGCTAGCTCTAGCTCAGCGCATCGTTGAACTGAAGCAAAAGATCGACTATGAGAAAGCTCAGTTCAAGCAGCACATGGCAAAGCTCAGCGTGCAAGATGTCAAGAACTTCAAGACTATGCTGCACGAGCTCAAGGAAGCCTTTCTCAAGAAACGCGAAGAAGCTAAAGGTTCTCGTGAGCGCATGAAGAGTCTGGCTGACAAGTGCGTGCAAGCCTACAATGAAGCTGAAAAGCACAAGGCTCTTGGGCGTCCTGGCATCAATCCCAGGATGGCTGCAAAGAAGAAGAAGAAGCCAGCTGTGGCCGAACCCGAAGCAACAAGGCAGGAAGCACATCCCATTGTCTTCCCAGCCAGTATGACAGGCTCGAAGCCTAAGGTCCCCACAGTGGCTTCAGAATTAAAGAAGACAAGGGCTGCCAAGGCTGAAGCCAGAAAGAGGAAACATCCTGAAGCTTTTGATGTCGCTCCCTTCAAGAAGAAGCGCAAAACCAAGAAAGATTGGGCTGCTCCCACAGAGCCCCTTATTGTTGAGCCCATCTCGGTTGCTCGTCCTGCCTCTTCGCATCAAGAACGACGGATGGTAATTCATGAGCCTGCTTCCACAGAGGCTCCTGAAGCTAAAGACATTCCAGCAGTTGATCCCACCGCTGCTGAAGACATTGGTCACCATGACAATGTTGAAAATGATGAAGTCCTTCCTTAGATCGAGCACCAATTGGTATCATCGCATGTGCTTACGCACAGCGAACTCATCAGCATTGGTCGTCCTCTGACACCAACTGCTCAGAATGCATCATGGGCTGATCACCCACAGAGACAAGACACTCCAAGCTCTCCCCAACCGCAAGCTACCCCAACAGTGCAAGATGATGATGACTTTGTGGCCCAGCACACTCCATCTCCACAAGCGTCGCCCGCATTATGCAGGCTTCACAAAGGACCAAGGCCCCAAGTCACTCCCACAATGCACGTGTCTGAACCCGAAGCCAAAATGGCTAAAGACATTCCGGCTGCATCAGCCGATGAAGAAGAAGATGAAGAAGAAGCCCCAAGAGACACAAGAGTTGCTACACCCCCGTCTCACCAAGATGTTGTTCTCGAGGAGAATGTGACCGACCCTCCAGCTCCTGAAGTGGAGGTTAACAACCCTGAAGTAACCACCAACATCACTGCTGATGCCAATGACGTTGTCATGGTTGACGCCAATATGGCGCCAGAAGCCAATGAGGCACCAGAAGTCAATGCTGCAGCACCTGAAGTCAATGCTGCAGCACCTGAGGTCCAAGTACCTGAAGCACATGTGGCCCCTGAATCCCATGAAGACAATGCCAATGCCCATGTTCCCCCTCCAAGACCTCACACAATGGAGCTGGCATTTGATCGTGGTTAGCTAGTTATGGTTCGATGGCCCATTCTGACTCCTCCGCCTGCTGCTGGTCCACAATTTGAGTACCACGTCGAGCACATGCCTCAAGTCCAAAAGCCCAAGCCAAGACTTCCACGTTTCCCAGGAACTGCCACTTCACCTGGGGTCTTCAATGCGAATGGCTTCGTGGCACATAATACCTTCTTCAACAGCTCCAAGAACCCTTATACCAGACCGCGCATTTCCTCAGATCGGTTCTGGAGCTATCAGCAGCGCAGCTACTATTCCTGTGTCCTATACAATCAAGGGCGCATATTTCCACATATGCGCCTCGATTCTGAAGCTATAGCTGGTCTGCCCTGCCTCGAAGAAGCATTGGACTGTTTCAGAGATGCTGGTCTGTTGCAGTTCATCACTGACAAGGAGCACTGGAATGAAGAATTGTTGCTTCAATACTATGCCACTCTTCATATTCAAGGCTACAAGAGGGATCCGAAGACTTGGGTCCTTGAGTGGATGACATGCAATGTCCATCATGAAGCTAAAGCTCTTGATATCATTGAGCTCACAGGCCTGCACACTCCTGGTGAATACTATGAACCAGGTTGTCAACAACATCAAAATGCCTTGGAAAGCATCTTTCAGAAGCCAGAACCCAACATGAGTCAAATGCTGAGCATGATGAAGCCTCTGCCTCACGATGCTGAATACCCATCTGAGTTCTTTATTGAAGACCTAGAGTACCTGCCTCGCACCATTTACCACATCATCAGGAAGACTCTATGGCCTATCAAAGGACACTCATCTGCAGCGAAGCTTAAAGGAGCAATGAAGACTTTGGTTTTCTATATCTTCAATGGCATCAGCTTCAATGCTTAAGACTTCTTCATCAGGCAGTTGGCTGCGTCTGGCTCCGACATCTTTGGGTTGAAATTCTATGCTCCATGGGTCATGCGTCTGATCAAGCGTCACTCGGCCTTCAACTATCAGCCATCTGCGCGCAATCATCTTATATTCTTGCCCGAGGTTGATCTGTTAGTTGAAGCCATTTACCCAGAGCCTGCTAAGGATCCCATTTATCTTCACAATGCTGATCACCAAAGCTTCACCCAGCTCATTGAAGGAATTCCAGCAGTGTCTCGTGTTCATCCCCTTGCTGGATACACACGTGCCCCTCGTGCTCAAACTAATGCCACTGGTAGCACCATTGCGCAAAGGCCTCAAAGACGATCTCGTGTCCTCAATGACCGAGAGCTTCTCATCGCGCTGCATCAGAAACAGGACAAACATCACGACTGGCTTAAGCGTCAGATGCAAAGCCTCTTGATGGATGTCAACCGCATTCGCAATCTTGCCACCAAGAATGCCTTTGTCACTCATGAAACCTGTCGGAGGTCATGGAAGAGTTTGACCCTACTGAGTGCTGAAGCTGATCTGCACGACGATGGCTTCACCAAACGCTTCAAGTTTGACTCAACTCCTCCCAGAAATGCTCACTTGCGTCGGACTCCCTCACTTGAAGACTCTGAATACTCGTCCTCAGCTGCGACCGTAAATGCCAGAGTCATCGATGACCAAGATGATGCAACTTCACCTCCTCCAACTTCAGCGCGTGACGACACTGCACCAAGTTCCTCTGCACCACCGGATCTCACCGACGACCCTGCTGCCTCGCCTGCACCTCATGGGAACGAGTAGGCGCTCTATGTCTTCAAACCTTTTTGGTCCTCACTGACAAAAGGGGGAGAAGCATATGAGTTGATAGTCTTCAAGCGGGTCCATATGGGTGGTTGCTTTACTTTTTGCTACTTTTGCCAAGTGCTTACAACTCTCGTTTTCGATACATTTGGTTCTTTGAGTTGTAACACTTAAACTCGATGGTCGTCTGCTACTTATTTGCTATTCTGTGATGCGATGATAAATTCCGCATGTGCGACGATAAATTCTGCACTTAGATCATTTTGCAGACGTCCATTTTTCATTATGCATGTCATTATCTTCACATACTTTTCTTGCATGATGAATTGTCATCATAAGTTGAAGAGGATCTCCACAAGTACAACCTGCCATGTGCATTTGCATACCAAAAGCAAATTACTTATATGCACATCTTCAGGGGGAGCCTTTGCCACTTATGATGACAATCCCCTATCCTTTACAATTTCACATATTTTATTCCCCGTTGAAAACTTCAACTAGTTTGTCATCAATCACCAAAAAGGGGGAGATTGTAAGTGCATCTAGTGCCACCCCTAGTTGGTTTTGGAGTATTGACGACAAACCTAGTTGAGGGACTAATGTGTTTGTGAGAATTGCAGGATAACACAGGTAGAAGTCCCTCATTGATTCGGTTTTCCTACCAGAGATGACCCCTAAAAATGTAAGAAGACATTGAAGTCAAAGGTGGTATGTGAAGACATTCACATTGAAGACTATGACAAGAGAAGACATCGCATGAAGACTATGGAGCGCGAAGACTTAGTTCTTTCGTCGTTCTTTTTCTTCTTTGTTGAGTCATAGGAACCACCGTACTGTTAAGTGGGGTCCAAGTGAACCAGTCAGAATGACTGAAGTGATGCTTAACCAAAATCCTATGTCTTCGAGTGAAGACTATGAGAGCAAATCTTGTCCAGAGTTGGATAAGTCAGCTTTGCTTGTAGCTCAAGTAAAGTTGTCGTGTGTGTTTGAAATCTGACCGTTGGAACACGTGTCAGTTCCTTAGTGACCAAGGGTCATTTCGGACAAATCAGGTCGGGTTGCCTAGTGGCTATAAATAGCCCACCCCCTACAACCATAAACGGTTGGCTGCTCAGAGTTAGTGCACGGCTTTTGTCGTTTGAGAGCAACCCACCTCGAAGCCTTTGAGAGAGAATTCCTTGCGAGGATAAAGCCCTAAACACCCAGAGCCAAAGAGTGTTAGGCATCACTTAAGTCTTCCTGTCTGTGTGATCTGAAGACTTATTACACTTGAGGACTGTGAATCCTCCAGCCGGTTAGGCGTCGCGTTCTGAGCATCCAAGAGTCATTGTGGATCGCCGGTGAACGAAGTCTGTGAAGGTTTGGAAGTCTACCTTGAAGACTTACCAGAGTGATTGGGCGAGGACTGGGTGTCCTTAGCTCAAGGGGAATAAGGTGAAGACGAGGTCTTCTGAGTTGAATCTCAGCCTCCCTAACCAGACGTACAGTTGTCACAGCAACTGGAACTGGTCCAACAAATCATTGTCTTCAACGAGTCACTGGTTTCATCCTTCCCTTCCCTTTACTTACTGTTGGTCCTTGTGAAGTCATTGTATGATTGCTTTATCTTTTCTCTTCACTGAGTGACTGCTTGTTCTGATTGGCTTCACAATATCTTCCTACCTGATCTTTACTGCCTAGCTGCTATTAGTCATTGTGCTTTCACTCCATTGAATACTTGACTATGGTTTGCCTAGTGTAGTCTACCTTCCGCTGCATGGTAATAGGTTTATTTCTATCGTTTGTCTTTGAAACTTCCATGTTTTGAAGACTTTCATAAAAATCGCCTATTCACCCCCCTCTAGTCGATCACTAGCACTTTCAAGCTCCTATCAGGATTTGTTGGCATATTCGGGTGGCTTTACTGGTCTTGTTTTACCATTGTCGAAATGTCTTGTAATCGGGATTCTGAGTCTGATCGGGTCTTCCTGGGAGAAGGAATATCCTTCATTGACCGTGAGAGCTTGTGATGGGCTAAGTTGGGACAACCCTGTAGGGTTTTGAACTTTTGAAAGCCGTGCCCGCGGTTATGGGCAGATGGGAATTTGTTAATATCCGGTTGTAGAAAACTTGACACTTAACTTAATTAAAATGAACCAACCGCGTGTGTAGCCGTGATGGTCTCTTTCCGGCGGAGTCCGGGAAGTGAACACGGTTCTTGTGTTATGCCTGAACGTAAGTAGTTTCAGGATCACTTCTTGATCATTATAGCTTCTCGACCGAGCTTTGCTTCTCTTCTCGCTCTCATTTGCGTAAGTTGGCCACCATATATGCTAGTGCTTGCTGCAACTCCACCTCACTACCCCTTTTCCTACCTTAAGCTTAAATAGTCTTGATCGCGAGGGTGTGAAATTGCTGAGTCCCCGTGACTCACAGATTACTTCCAAACAGTTGCAGGTGCCGATGATACCAGTGCAGGTGACGCAACCCAGCTCGAGTGGGAGCTCGATGAAGTTCGTGTTCGTTGTGTTGTTTAGTTTCCTGTTGATCGGCAGTGGAGCCCAGTTGGGGCGATCAGGGATCTAGCATTTGGGGTTGTCTTTCTTTATTTGGTTCCATAGTCGGACCTTGATTGTATTCTGGATGATGTAATGCTATATTTATGTATTGTTTGAAGTGGCGATTGTAAGCCAACTCTTTATCCCTTTCTTATTTAGTACATGGGATGTGTAAAGATTACCCTCTTGTGACATGCCTACTATGCGGTTATGCCTCTAAGTCGTGCTCCGACACGTGGGAGATATAGCCGCATCGTGGGTGTTACACTGGCTTTACATATTTGCAACAACAAGAGCAAACAGAGTTTGTAAAAGTTTTTCTTTATCACTTTCAGTTTGTCAACTGAATTGCTTGAGGACAAGCAAATGTTTAAGCTTGGGGGAGTTGATACGTCTCCATCGTATCTACTTTTCCAAACACTTTTGCCCTTGTTTTGGACTCTAACTTGCATGATTTGAATGGAGCTAACCCGGGCTGACGCTGTTTTCAAGGTAGTGGCCCTCTTAATGGAGGTAAAACCCTACGTCCTGCTCTTGTTTATATTGATGGAGTATCAAGTACAGAGTTGATCTACCTCGAGATCATATGTTGTGGTCTAAAACCTTAGGGGTGATGAATAATGTCATGATCTATCGACTAGCCTGGCCCTGGCTTATATAATGTACCAGAGGCCTAGGATAACAAGAGTCCTAGTCGAATACGTTGGTGGAGAGGAGTCCTTGTCTTGATCACCAAGCCTTGTGGAATCTTCCTCGTGTGCGGTGATACATCTCCGTCGTATCTACCTTTCCAAACACTTTTGCCCTTGTTTTGGACTCTAACTTGCATGATTTGAATGGAACTAACCCGGACTGATGCTGTTTTCAGCAGAATTGCCATGGTGTTATTTATGTGCAGAAACAAACATTCTCGGAATGACCTAAAACTTCATGGAACGTCTATTTGGAAATAATAAAAAATCCTTGCAAAAGATGAAGACCAGGGGGCCCACACCCTAGCCACGAGGGTGGGGGCACGCCTGCCCCCCCCCCCAGGGCGCGCCCCCTACCTCGCGGGCCCCCTGGAGCTCCTCCAACCTCAACTCCAACTCTATATATTTGCTTTCGGGGAGGAAAAAATCAGGGAGAAGGATTCATCGCGTTTTACGATATGGAGCCGCCGCCAAGCCCTAAAACCTCTCAGGAGGGCTGATTTGGAGTCCGTTTGGGGCTCCGAAGAGGGGAATCCGTTGCCATCGTCATCATCAACCTTCCTCCATCACCAATTTCATGATGATCACCGTCGTGCGTGAGTAATTCCATCGTAGGCTTGCTGGACGGTGATGGGTTGGATGAGATCTATCATGTAATCAAGTTAGTTTTGTTTGGGTTTGATCCCTAGTATCCACTATGTTCTGAGATTGATGTTGCTATGACTTTGCTATGCTTAATGCTTGTCACTAGGGCCCGAGTGCCATGATTTCAGATCTGAACCTATTATGTTTTCATCAATATATGAGAGTTCTTGATCCTATCTTGCAAGTTTATAGTCACCTATTATGTGTTATGATCCATTAACCACGAAGTGACAATAATCGGGATACTTACTGGTGATGACCGTAGTTTGAGGAGTTCATGTATTCACTATGTGTTAATGCTTTGGTCCGGTACTCTATTAAAAGGAGGCCTTAATATCCCTTAGTTTCCATTAGGACCCCGCTGCCACGGGAGGGTAGGACAAAAGATGTCATGCAAGTTCTTTTCCATAAGCATGTATGACTATATTTGGAATACATGCCTACATTACATTGATGAATTGGAGCTAGTTCTGTGTCACCCTAGGTTATGACTGTTACATGACGAACCGCATCCAGCATAATTCTCTATCACCGATCCATTGCCTACGAGCTTTTCATATATTTTTCTTCGCTTATTTAATTTTACATTGCTGTTGCTACCATCACTACAAAATACCAAAAACACTACTTTTGCTACCATTACCTTTTGCTACCATTACCACCACTATCATATTACTTTGCTACTAAATACTTCGCTGCGGATATTAAGTTTCCAGGTGTGGTTGAATTGACAACTCAGCTGCTAATACTTGACAATATTATTTGGCTCCTCTTGTGTCGAATCAATAAATTTGGGTTGAATACTCTACCCTCGAAAACTGTTGCGATCCCCTATACTTGTGGGTTATCATGCGGCATGGGCTGCCCGAAGTGGCCCATGAGTGAACCGCCATGGGGGTCCTCGGCCCGATCCACCTGGTCGAGAGACGACGTGGTGAGTACCCCCTAGTCTAGGACACCGTCAGTAGCCCCCTGAACCGGTCTTCAAGTTGGGGACGCTCCTCGATTCTTCCGAACTTCTCTTCATCTTGAGTCGTCGGTCTTGTAAACTGGTTCAACAAATCTCCTTATCTTCGATCTTGAGGATTGCCGAAGTAAATCTGAAGAGTTTACACGTCGGGTATCCGAGGAGCCCCTTTAAGTTATCGACCTGTATCAATGCCTTGTTATTTTTATGCCCACCTCGGGTTTGAAGTTTTTCCCATGCGGCGGTGTCCTCTCGCGTACGAGCTCCAACGCCCGACTACATTTAAGGTATCTTTTGCAGCCGAGCACCAACACCGGACCGCTTCCGAGCTCCAACGCCGAAATGTATTTGAGGTGTCATAGATTACCTTCGTCTTGAAAAAGTTAAAAGGGTTCAGCCACTTGCAACCAAGCTTTATGCCAGACTGCTTCCGAGGTATCTTTTGCGGTCAAGCGCCAACACCGGACTATATCTGAGGTGGTGCACCACCCCGGTCATGGGCTGATTGTTATGAATTTATTTCCGAATTGTGCAATGCATTCTCTGCCGAGATGTATAGCCAGTAGCCCTTAAGGTGCGTGTTGGCCTAATATCCGGGATGCACCTGAAGGATAAAATCAAACCGCTGACCCTAGTAGCCCCTAAGACTCAGGTCGATTCGTAAAATCAGCCTGAGGATCAATTCCCAACTCGGCAGCATACTTAGGAATAGAAACGCGGTGTAATATATTAGAGGAAATAGTGATCGGCGAACGGGCCCTTAAGAGAGGGTCTTGATAAGTTGCTGTAATATATTAGCTTGATGTCGGATAGGTCTAGATGGTACCTATTGTTGTCCGAAGACGCGTTTGCCCATAGTTCGGTCAAGCCGAACACTAAGCGCTTTGAATTTTCTACATTGAATAGGCAATGCAGTAGCCCCCGAGACACTGGTTGGGTGGCAACACTAGATCAGGGGATCGATGTGCCCCTTTAATATTTGTAAATAATAAGCGTGAAGCCCAGTAGCCCCCGAGCCTTAATGTGGACATGGGTGGCCGAATTAAGGATCGATATCCATTTGATAGAAAATTTTGTTGTGTTTAACGCAAACTTCTTGGAAAGAGATTAAAGAACTCATAAAGGAGTTGGAGCTAATGAAAGCTGAGCTCGGCCTTAAGGGGCCTAATAGATAGGAAATTAATGCCAATAGGGAACTATGAGAGCGTTATGTCAGCTGCTCGGTTGTCTCAAAGAGACTGTGCCATTGACCCTTTAAAAGATTGGTTGTGAAAAAATTGATTTTTGCTCACAATTTATGTGTAATGATTCTATGTACCCAAGTACTTTACATCATTAATGCTCGGATCCGCATTGTACAAAACTTTGTTGACCGACCATCGGCTTCAACCTCTTTGGCCAGTAGCCGGGGAGTGTTTTCCTACTTTATAAGCCGTTATAAGGGCAAAGATTTATGGAAAACAAGGCAATCCATACATACGGTTTTATAAACAAAGGTACGCAAAGAGATATAAAACATCTTCCAAAGAAAATAATCCCGCTATCGGTTCCTTTCTTTGGGTTGTCATGATGATCATGATCATGAAACCTCACCTCCGATCAATGTGGGAGGAAAATATTGAGGATTTAGTTCGGGGAAAGTTCCCAAACTCTATGGTATTAATGAACCAAAATTTCACTTCCGTCGTTGCCGACCAATTATATTCTTTAAGATGGCTATCTTTTGGCTTCTCCCAGTCTGAGGTGCTAACACGGATGACCCGGAAGTAACAATCACAAAGGTGCTCCCTTTACCTCCTAGTCGAACAATCAGGAACGTAGGGGTAATCACAGGAGCCAGACAACCCAGCTTGGCCAAAATCTTAAGTCAAATTGATGCATATTATGGCTTTATAACGATAATTACGGAAAGCAGCGCTTGTATAATAAATACAAATGCTGATGAGATATGTTTATTTTGACTCCGTTGTGACAGTTTATCATTTGAAAGTGGCCCATCGTCGGCTTCTACCCCTTTGTAGATGCTACACATGGTGTTTCCACAATAACAAAACAACCATTAGCCGACGTCTTGGTGCCCGAAGGCGGTTGTGTTAGAGGAAACAAGGGAATCAAATATGCGAGATTTATAAATTTCACTTAGTCATAGGAGCTTAAAGTTGGGAGGCCAGTTACCCCCGGTTAGTGTTCAGCGACAGTCGAGGTCAAGCCGTAAACACTTTGGACAATGTTATGAGTGGACCATCATTTAACACGGGGTGACCTCTATCGATCGTATAGTTTAATACAGTCATCGGATCGCTGACTAGTTTATGCTTATTGTGACAGTCAGTTTTCAGCTTTCTCCACTGAGGCGCTGCTACCTCTTGAGCATGCGTTGGTTTTCCTTTGAAGAGGAAAGTGTGATGCAGCAAAGTAGCGTAAGTATTTCCCTCAGTTTTTGAGAACCAAGGTATCAATCCAGTAGGAGACAACACACAAGTCACCTAGTACCTGCACAAACAATCAAGAACCTTGCAACCAACGCGATAAAGGGGTTGTCAATCCCTTCACGGTCACTCGCAAAAGTGAGATCTGATAAAGATAGTAAGATAAATGTTTTTGGTATTTTTGTTGTATAGATTGGAAAGTAAACATTGAAAAATAGTAAACGAGATTCGTTGTAAATAAAAGAGATGCAATATAATAAGAAAGAGACCGGGGGCCATAGGTTTCACTAGTGGCTTCTCTCTAGATAGCATGTATTATGGTGGGTGAACAAATTACTGTCGAGCAATTGATAGAAAAGCGCATAGTGATGAGAATATCTAAGGCAATGATCATGAATATAGGCATCATGTCCATGTCAAGTAGATCGAAACGATTCTGCATCTACTACTATTACTCCACACATCGACCGCTATCTAGCATGCATCTAGAGTATTAAGTTCATAAGAACAGAGTAACGCTTTAAGAAAGATGACATGATGTAGAGGGATAAACTCAAACAATATGATATAAACCCCATCTTTTTATCCTCGATGGCAACAATACAATACATGCCTTGCTGCCCCTACTGTCATTGGGAAAGGACACCGCAAGATTGAACCCAAAGCTAAGCACTTCTCCCATTGCAAGAAAGATCAATCTACTAGGCCAAACTAAACCGATAATTCAAAGAGACTTGCAAAGATATCAAATCATGCATATAAGAATTCAGAGAAGAACCAGATAATATTCATAGATAATCTTGTTCATGAACCCACAATTCATCGGATCTCGGCAAACACACCGCAAAAGAGTATTACATCGAATAGATCTCTAAGAACATCAAGGAGAACTTTGTATTCAGATTCAAAGAGAGATAAGAAGCCATCTAGCTAATAACTATGGACCCGAAGGTCTGTGGTAAACTACTCACGCTTCATCGGAGAGGCTATGGTGTTGATGTAGAAGCCCTCCATGATCGATTCCCCCTCCGGCAGATCGCCGGAAGAGGCCCCAAGATGGGATCTCACAGGTACAGAAGGTTGCAGCAGTGGAAGAGTTGTTTCGTGGCTCTCTGCGGTGTTTTTAGGGTATAATAGTATATATAGTCGAAAGAAGTACGTCGGTGGAGCTACGAGGGGCCCATGAGGGTGGGGGTCGTGCCTACCCCCCTGGGCGCGCCCTCCTGCCTCGTGGCCACCTCGTGGAGTTCCAAACTTTGGCTCCAAGTCTTTTGGATTGTTTCGGTCCAAGAAAGATCATCGCAAAGGTTTCATTCCGTTTGGACTCCGTTTGGTATTCCTTTTCTGTGAAACTCTAAAATAGGCAAAAAAACAGAAATTGGCTCTGGGCCTCCGGTTAATAGGTTAGTCCCAAAAATAATATAAAAGAGCATATTAAAGCCCCTTAAACATCCAAAACAGATAATATAATAGCATGGAACAATCAAAAATTATAGATACGTTGGAGACGTATCAAGCATCCCCAAGCTTAATTCCTGCTCGTCCTCGAGTAGGTAAATGATAAAAATAGAATTTTTGATGTGGAATGTTACCTATCATAATTATCAATGTAATTTTCTTTATTATGGCATGAATGTTCAGATCCGAAAGATTCAAAATAAAAGTTTAATATTAACATAAAAATAATAATACTTCAAGCATACTAATAAAGCAATCATGTCTTCTCAAAATAACATGGCCAAAGAAAGCTATCCCTACAAAATCATATAGTCTGGCTATGCTCTATCTTCATCACACAAAATATTTAAATCATACGAAACCCCGATGACAAGCCAAGCAACTGTTTCATACTTTTGATGTTCTCAAACTTTTTCAATCTTCACGCAATACATGAGCGTGAGCCATGGACATAGCACTATAGGTGGAATAGAATGGTGGTTGTGGAGAAGATAAAAAGGAGAAGATAGTCTCACATCAACTAGGTGTATCGATGGCTATGGAGATGTCCATCAATAGATATCAATGTGAGTGAGTAGGTATTGCCATGCAACGGATGCACTAGATCTATAATTGTATGAAATCTCAAAAAGAAACTAAGTGGGTGTGCATCCAACTCGCTTGCTCACGAAGACCTAGGGCATTTTGAGGAAGCCCACCATTGGAATATACAAGCCAAGTTCTATAATGAAAGATTCCCACTAGTATATGAAAGTGACAACATAGGAGACTCTCTATCATGAAGATCATGGTGCTACTTTGAAGCACAAGTGTGTAAAAAGGATAGTAGCATTGCTCCTTCTCTCTTTTTCTCTCATTTTTTTATTCGGGCCTTTCTCTTTTTTATGGCCTCTTTTTTTCTTTTTTTATTTTTTCGTCCGGAGTCTCATCCTGACTTGTGGGGGGATCATAGTCTCCATCATCCTTTCCTCACATGGGACAATGCTCTAATAATCATGACCATCACACTTTTATTTACTTACAACTCAAGAATTACAACTCGATACTTAGAACAAAATATGACTCTATGTGAATGCCTCCGGCGGTGTACCGGGATATGCAATGAATCAAGAGTGCATGTATGAAAGAATTATGAAGGTGGCTTTGCCACAAATACGATGTCAATTACATGGTCATGCAAAGCAATATGACAATGATGGAGCGTGTCATAATAAATGGAACGGTGGAAAGTTGCATGGCAATATATCTCGGAATGGCTATGGAAATGCCATAATAGGTAGGTATGGTGGCTGTTTTGAGGAAGGTAAATGGTGGGTTTATGGTACCGGCGGAAGTTGTGCGGTACTAGAGAGGCTAGGAACGGTGGAAGGGTGAGAGTGCGTATAATCCAGGGACTCAACATTAGTCATAAAGAACTCACATACTTATTGCAAAAATCTATTAGTTATCGAAACGGAGTACTACGCGCATGCTCCTAGGGGGATAGGTTGGTAAGAAAAGACCATCGCTCGTCCCCGACCGCCACTCATAAGGAAGACAATCAAAAAATAAATCATGCTCCGACTTCATCACATGATGGTTCACCATACGTGCATGCTACGGGAATCACAAACTTTAACACACGTATCTCTGAAATTCACAACTACTCAACTAGCATGACTCTAATATCACCATCTTAATATCTCAAAACAATCATAAGGCATCAAACTTCTCATAGTATTCAATGCACTTTATATGAAAGTTTTTATTATACCCATCTTGGATGTCCATCATATTAGGACTAATTTTATAGCCAAAGCAAATTACCATGCTGTTCTAAAAGACTCTCAAAATAATATAAGTGAAGCATGAGAGATCAATAATTTCTATAAAATAAAACCACCATCGTGCTCTAAAAAGATATAAGTGAAGCACTAGAGCAAAATTATCTAGCTCAAAAGATATAAGTGAAGAACATAGAGTATTCTAATAAATTCCGATTCATGCATGTCTCTCCCAAAAGGTGTGTACAGCAAGGATGATTGTGCTAAACTAAAAAGCAAAGACTCAAACCATACAAGACGCTCCAAGCAAAACACATATCATGTGGTGAATAAAAATATAGCCTCAAGTAAAGTTACCGATAGGCGAAGACGAAAGAGGGGATGCCTTCCGGGGCATCCCCAAGCTTAGGCTTTTGGTTGTCCTTGAATTTTACCTTGGGGTGCCTTGGGCATACCCAAGCTTAGGCTCTTGCCACTCCTTATTCCAAAATCCATCAAATCTTTACCCAAAAACTAGAAAACTTCACAACACAAAACTTCAACAAACAATCTCATTAGCTCCGTTAGTATAAGAAAATAAACCACCACTTTAAGGTATTGTAATGAACTCGTTCTTTATTTATATTGGTGTTAAACTTATTGTATTCCAACTTCTCTATGGTTCATACCCCCGATACTACTCATAGATTCATCAAAATAAGCAAACAACACATGAAAAACAGAACAATGTGTAGCAATCTGGAGGTTTCGAATACTTCTATAACTCCAAAAATTCTGAAACATTAGGAAGACCAGCATAATTTGAATATAGATCTACTGCTGTTGGAATTGGTATTTTATCACTCTCTGGTAAAAATGCAAATTATTTTTGTGAGCGCATACTTTCTATTTTTATCAGCAAGATCAAACAACAATCACCCAAGAAGATCCTAAAGGCTTTACTTGGCAAAAACACTAATTAAAACATAAAAAACACAATTATAACAGAGGCTAGATGAATTATTTATTATAAACAGGAACAAAAAACAAAAAACAAAAATAAAATTGGGTTGCCTCCCAACAAGCGCTATCATTTAACGCCCCTAGCTACGCATAAAAACAAGAATAGATCTAGGTATTGCCATCTTCTCCCTTTTGATGATAAAGAGAGAATTTCTTATCGAAAGCACTTATCTTTCTATTTTGTGAGAGTACGTGGCCATTAATGGTAGAAGAAAGATTAAGCACACTATGAAAATTTGCATCTAAGCTAGCCTTCATCTCTTTGATAATTTCATTTAGATAAAAACACAAAAGAGAGGCGGATTCAACCTTTTCACTCATGGGGTGCCCAAATATAGCTTTCATCTTTTCATAGGTATCGATGGCATCCCCCTCAATAAAATCTTCTTCAAAAATAGAATCCAACACTTGCTTGAAAGAAGAAGGTAAGCCAACATAAAAAAATTTAAGTAAATCTCAATTTGATTGGGGCACATAGCTGGCTCAGATCCTTAATAGCCTATCGCAAGCATCTTTCAAATATTCATCAAGCAAATAACGAAAAATTCCGGGATCATCTTCATCAAAATTATTCAAACTCTCATCGATAATCCCGGTAGGTCTTTCCATAGCATCATTATTTATGAGCTTAGAAAGGACATAGGGACTATCCAAAGTATTAAAACCCAGGAGAAAACCATTAGCCCCTTTTGGTTCGGCCATGGCGATAGAAAGGCAAAGGTTTTCGAAAATCGTATTAGAAGTGGGGGAGAAGAAAACGAGAGGCCAATTGCAAATAATGTAATGCGAGGTAGAAGAGTTTATGATGGTACTTGGTATGTTTTGACTTGGCGTAGATCTCCCCGGCAACGGCGCCAGAAATCCTTCTTGCTACCTCTTGAGCATGTGTTGGTTTTCCCTTGAAGAGGAAAGGGTGATGCAGCAAAGTAGCGTAAGCATTTCCCTTAGTTTTGAAAACCAAGGTATCAATCCAGTAGGAGACAATCCACAAGTCACCTAGTACCTGGACAAACAATCAAGAACCTTGCAACCAACGCGATAAAGGGGTTGTCAATCCCTTCACGGTCACTCGCAAAAGTGAGATCTAATAAAGATAATAAAGTAAATATTTTTGGTATTTTTGTTGTATAGATTGGAAACTAAAGATTGCAAAATAGTAAACGAGATGCGATGTAAATAAAAGAGATGCAATATAATAAGAAAGAGACCCGAGAGCCATAGGTTTCATTAGTTGCTTCTCTCAAGATAGCATGTATTACACCGGGTGAACAAATTACTGCCGAGCAATTGATAGAAAAGCGCATAGTTATGAAGATATCTAAGGCAATGATCATGAATATAGACATCACGTCCATGTCAAATAGATCGAAACGATTCTGCATCTACTACTATTACTCCACACATCGACCGCTATCCAGCATGCATCTAGAGTATTAAGTTCATAAGAATAGAGTAACGCATTAAGCAAGATGACATGATGTAGAGGGATAAAATCAAGCAATATGATATAAACCCCATCTTTTATCCTCGATGGCAACAATACAATACGTGCCTCGTTGCCCCTACTGTCACTGGGAAAGGACACTGCAAGATTGAACCCAAAGCTAAGCACTTCTCCCATTGCAAGAAAGATCAATCTAGTAGGCCAAACTAAACCGATAATTCAAAGAGACTTGCAAAGATATCAAATCATGCATATAAGAATTTAGAGAAGAACCAAATAATATTCATAGATAATCTTGTTCATAAATCCATAATTCATTGGATCTCGGCAAACACACCGCAAAAGAGTATTACCTCGAATAGATCTCCAAGAACATCGAGGAGAACTTTATATTGGAAATCAAAGCGAGAGAGAAGAAGCCATCTAGCTTATAACTATGGACCCGAAGGTTTGTGGTAACCTACTCACACTTCATCGGAGAGGCAATGGTGTTGATGTAGAAGCCCTCCATGATTGATTCCCCCTCCGGCAGATCGCTGGAAAAGGGCCCAAGATGGGATCTCACAGGTACATAAGGTTGCGGCGGGGGAAAAGTGGTTTTGTGGCTCTCTGCCATCGATCTAGGGTATAAGAGTATATATAGGTGAAAGAAGTACATCGGTGGAGCTATGAGGGGCTGCTACCTCTTGAGCACTGCGTTGGATTTCCTTGAAGAGGAAAGGATGATGCAGCAAAGTAGTGTAAGTATTTCCCTCGGTTTTTGAGAACCAAGGTATCAATCCAGTAGGTGGCTGCGCGCGAGTCCCTAGTACCTGCACAAAACAAATAACTCCTCGCAACCAACGCGATAAGGGGTTGTCAATCCCTTCACGGTCACTTACGAGAGTGAGATCTGATAGATATGATAAGATAATATTTTTGGTATTTTTATGATAAAGATGCAAAGTAAAATAAAAGCAAAGTAAAAAGCAAATGAAATAACTAAGTATTGGAAGATTAATATGATGAAGATAGACCCGGGGGCCATACGTTTCACTAGTGGCTTCTCTCAAGAGCATAAGTATTTTACGGTGGGTGAACGAATTACTGTTGAGCAATTGACAGAATTGGGCATAGTTATGAGAATATCTAGGTATGATCATGTATATAGGCATCACGTTCGAGACAAGTAGACCAACTCCTGCCTGCATCTACTACTATTACTCCACTCATCGACCGCTATCCACCATGCATCTAGAGTATTAAGTTCATGAAAATAGAGTAATGCCTTAAGCAAGATGACATGATGTAGAGGGATAAATTCATGCAATATGATAAAAAAAACATCTTGTTATCCTCGATGGCAACAATACAATACGTGCCTTGCTGCCCCTACTGTCACTGGGAAAGGACACTGCAAGATTGAACCCAAAGCTAAGCACTACTCCCATTGCAAGAAAGATCAATCTAGTAGGCCAAACCAAACTGATAATTCGAAGAGACTTGCAAAGATAACCAATCATACATAAAAGAATTCAGAGAAGATTCAAATATTGTTCATAGATAATCTTGATCATAAACCCACAATTCATCGATCTCAACAAACACACCGCAAAAAGAAGATAACATCAAATAGATCTCCACAAGAGAGGGGGAGAACATTGTATTGAGATCCAAAAAGGGAGAAGAAGCCATCTAGCTAATAACTATGGACCCGAAGGTCTGAGGTAAACTACTCACACTTCATCTGAGAGGCTATGGTGTTGATGTAGAAGCCTCCGTGATGGATGCCCCCTCCGGCGGAGCTCCGGAACAGGCCCCAAGATGGGATCTCGCGGATACAGAAAGTTACGACAGTGGAGTTAGGGTTTTGGCGTCGTATCTGATTGTTTGGGGGTACGTAGGTATATATAGGAGGAAGGAGTATGTCGGTGGAGAAACAGGGGGCCCACGAGGGTGGAGGGCGCGCCTGGGGGGGTAGGCGTGCCCCCCTACCTCGTGGCTTCCTCCTTTATTTCTTGACATAGGGTCCAAGTCTCCTGGATCATGTTCGGTGAGAAAATCACGTTTCCGAAGGTTTCATTCCGTTTGGACTCTGTTTGATATTCCTTTTCTGCTAAACTCTGAAATAGGCAAAAAAACAGCAATTCTGGGTTGGGCCTCCGGTTAATAGGTTAGTCCCAAAAATAATATAAAAGTGGATAATAAATCCCAATAATGTCCAAAACAGTAGATAATATAGCATGGAGCAATCAAAAATTATAGATACGTTGGAGACATATCAAGCATCCCCAAGCTTAATTCCTGCTCGTCCTCGAGTAGGTAAATGATAAAAAGGATAATTTTGATGCGGAGTGCTACTTGGCATAATTTTAATGTAATTCTTCTTAATTGTGGTTTGAATATTCAGATCCAAAAGATTCAAGATAAAAGTTCATATTGACATAAAAATAATAATAGTTCAAGCATACTAACTAAGCAATTATGTCTTCTCAAAATAACATGGCCAAAGAAAGTTCATCCCTACAAAATCATATAGTTTAGTCATGCTCCATTTTCGTCACACAAGAATGCTCTCATCATGCACAACCCCGATGACAAGCCAAGCAATTGTTTCACACTTTAGTAATCTCAAACCTATAAACTTTCACGCAATATATGAGCGCGAGCCATGGACATAGCACTATGGGTGGAATAGAATATGATGATGGGAGTTATGTGGAGAAGACAAAAAAGGAGAAAGTCTCACATCAACGAGGCTAATCAATGGGCTATGGAGATGCCCATCGATTGATGTTAATGCAAGGAGTAGGGATTGCCATGCAACGAATGCACTAGAGCTATAAATGTATGAAAGCTCAACAAAAGAAACTAAGTGGGTGTGCATCCAACTTGCTTGCTCACGAAGACCTAGGGCACTTGAGGAGGCCCATTGTTGGAATATACAAGCCAAGTTATATAATGAAAAATTCCCACTAGTATATGAAAGTGACAAAACAAAAGACTCTCTATCATGAAGATTATGGTGCTACTTTGAAGCACAAGTGTGGCAAAGGATAGTAGCATTGTCCCTTCTCTCTTTTTCTCTCATATTTTTTTGGGCCTTCTCTTTTTTTATGGCCTTTCTCTTTTTTAATTCCTCCCTTGGGACAATGCTCTAGAAAATGATGATCATCGCACTTCTATTGATTTACAACTCAATGATTACAACTCAATGCTAGAACAAAAGATGACTCTATATGAATTCCTCCGGCGGTGTACCGGGATATGCAATGAACCAAGAGTGACATGTATGAAAGAATTATGAATGGTGGCTTTGCCACAAATACTATGTCAACTACATGATCATGCTAAGCAATATGACAATGATGAATGTGTCATGATAAACGGAATGGTGGAAAGTTGCATGGCAATATATATCGGAATGGCTATGGAAATGCCATAATAGGTAGGTATGGTGGCTGTTTTGAGGAAGATATAAGGAGGTTTATGTGTGAAAAAGCGTATCATATCACGGGGTTTGGATGCACCGGCGAAGTTTGCACCAACTCTCAATGTGAGAAAGGGCAATGCACGGTACCGAAGAGGCTAGCAATGATGGAAGGGTGAGAGTGTGTATAATCCATGGACTCAACATTAGTCATAAAGAACTCACATATTTATTTCAAAAATCTACAGGTCATCAAAAACCAAGCACTACGCGCATGCTCCTAGGGGGGTAGATTGGTAGGAAAAGACCATCGCTCGTCCCCGACCGCCACTCATAAGGAGGACAATCAAAGAACACCTCATGTTTCAAATTTGTTACATAATGTTTACCATACGTGCATGCTACGGGACTTGCAAACTCCAACACAAGAATTTCTTCAAATTCACAACTACTCAACTAGCATGACTTTGATATTATTACCTCCATATCTCAAAACAATCATCAAGCATCAAACTTCTCTTAGTATTCAGAACACTCATAAGATTTTTTTTACTAATCTTGAATACCTAGCATATTAGGATTATTTAAGCAAATTACCATGCTATTTAAGACTCTAAAAATAATCTAAGTGAAGCATGAGAGATCAATAGTTTCTATAAAACAAATCCACCATCGTGCTCTAAAAGATATAAGTGAAGTACTAGAGCAAAACTATATAACTCAAATGATATAAGCGAAGCACATAGAGTATTCTAACAAATTCCGAATCATGTATGGCTCTCTCAAAAGGTGTGTACAGCAAGGATGATTGTGGTAAACTAAATAGCAAAGACTCAAATCATACAAGATGCTTCAAGCAAAACACATATCATGTGGTGAATAAAAATATAGCTCCAAGGAAAGTTACCGATAGAAGTAGACGAAAGAGGGGATGCCTTCCGGGGCATCCCCAAGCTTTGGCTTTTAGGTGTCCTTAGATTATCTTGGGGGTGCCATGGGCATCCCCAAGCTTAGGCTCTTGCCACTCCTTGTTCCATAATCCATCAAATCTTTACCCAAAACTTGAAAACTTCACAACACAAAACTTAAAGTAGAGAATCTCGTGAGCTCCGTTAGCGAAAGAAAACAAAAGACCACTTCAAGGTACTGTAATGAACTCATTCTTTATTTATATTGGTGTTAAACCTACTGTATTCCAACTTCTCTATGGTTTATAAACTATTTTACTAGCCATAGATTCATCAAAATAAGCAAACAACACAAGAAAAATAGAATCTGCCAAAAACAGAACAGTCTGTAGTAATATGTAGCTAGCGCAAGATCTGGAACCCCAAAAATTCTAAAATAAATTTCTGGACGCGATAAATTTATATATTAATCATCTGCAAAAAGAATTAACTAAATAGCACTTTCCAAATAATAATGGCAGCAGTTCTCGTGAGCGCTAAAGTTTCTGTTTTTTTTACAGCAAGATATCAAGACTTTCCCCAAGTCTTCCCAACGGTTCTACTTGGCACAAACACTAATTAAACACAAAAAACACAACCAAAACAGAGGATAGGTAAATTATTTATTACTAAACAGGAGCAAAAAGCAAGGAATAAAAATAAAATTGGGTTTCCTCCCAACAAGCGCTATCGTTTAACGCCCCTAGCTAGGCATAAAAAACAAGGATAGATCTAGGTATTGCCATCTTTGGTGGTTAATTCTTCAATGAGGCATCTACCATCCTTAGGAATTTCTTTATTTTTATTGATTATCAAACTTTTAGGCACAAGATCAAAAAAATTCATTTGTAACAAATGGTTCCTTAATGATAGCAACAAGATTGGGATGAATACTTATAGATTTGAGATCCGCAGTTTCCTTACTAGAGGATTCACCCTTATTTTTAGGAACATAAATAAGCTAGATTTTAGTAGGAGGACTTGGAGTATTCTTTATGGAAGAAAAAGCGGTTCCCAAGTTGGTAATGATATCTTCAAGTTTATCGATCCTAGTGGAATTTATTTTCTCATTAACTATGGGTTCCTTCTCTTTAATATTTTTCAAAGTGACCCCTACTTTAGATCCATATTGAGAGATTCGGTTGTGGATCCTTTTATCCAAATTTTCAATTAACTCTACGGTGGCAACCTTATTTTCAATAATTTCGAGCCTTTGCATTACATGCTCCAAAGTTAACATAGTTCCATTAACCAAAAGAGGTGGCGAGCCAAACAAATCTAGCATAGCATTATAAGAATCAAAAGTATGGCTACCCAAGAAGTTACCTCCGGTAATGGTATCAAGGATATATCTGTGCCAAGGAGTAGTGCCTAAATAAAAATTGCGAAGAAGAACAGAAGTAAATTGCTTCCTGGTAGATCTATTTTGAGCATTGCAAATTCTATACCAAGCGTATTTTAGATTTTCTCCCTCCCTTTGTTTAAAATTTAGAACTTCATTCTCGGGAGATAACGGAGAGGATAGTGTCGGATTTCGAGTTCCGGCAGACCCTTGAGGTTCGAACACTGGGGTGCGCATGGAGATTTCGCTTCCTACCTACCTGCACCCCTCCGCCTCGCTAAGATCTAAGCTATGGAAAGAACAACACAAGGGACACAAGGTTTATACTGGTTCGGGCCACCATTGTGGTGTAATACCCTACTCCAGTGTGTGGCGTGGTGGATTGCCTCTTGGGCTGATGATGATGAATGATACAAGGAAGAACAGCCTCGCGAGGGTCTATTCTTGGCTGGGGTGATGGACTGCTGGGAAGAGTTCAGCCACCCTTCTCTCTCTCTCTGATCGACAAACCCCCTCCTCTGAGGGTGGCTGGTCCCATTTATAGAGGCCCTGGTCCTCTTCCCAAATATCGAGCGGGAAGGGAGCCAACAATGGCGGGCTAATTTGAAGGGGGACAGCTAGTACTAGATACCCTGACAAAAGTAGTCTTCGCCTGCACAAAGCTCTGGTGGTGACGCCGTCTTGGGATCCACAATGACCTCCGTCTTGCAGTCCTCCTGGTCTTGGTCTTGTTGCACCAAAATGGCAACCTTTGCCTGATGCCTCGGTACTCCGCGGCTGCGCTTGCCCCTTTGCACCAAAGAGGAAAGGAGGACACTGCACGGGTTGGCACCCGCCTGGCGCCCTTGGTTGTCATGGCATGCGTCATGGGCACCTCGTGAGGTACCCCGCCTTGATCTCTCCGCCTCCTCGCGAGTCAGCCTGGTGAGGCCGTGCCTGAGGAGGCTCCGTGTCGTCCGCCCCGCGAGGCTTGGCCCCTCGCGAGGGTCTTGGGTTTGTGTTGACAAAGATGGGCCATGCTGGGCCCCCTTTTAAGCCACGCCGCAGGCCGCATGCAGGCAAGTCTGGGGACCCCCGTTCCCAGAACGCCGACAGTAGCCCCCGGGCCCAAGGCTCGCCCGGGCTTGGCCGTGCAGGGAGGCGGAAGGGCAAGGGCGAAGCGCCGCGGGCCCTAACAGCCTGCGGTCTTGGGCGCCGCGTGGCGGTTGATTGGACATGGGCGTCTCCACTTCCGCATGGTGCCTCGGCAACTGCACGGACTGGACAAGTCCCTGCATGCAAAGCGGGTCATGATTACCTGTGATAGTGGGGACCGACAGTTGGCCCTCGCCGGCTATAAGTACGGATTGGCGCGCGCCCTTCCAGTTCATTCCCCCTTGCTTCTCCTTCTTCTTCATGGCCCCGGCGAGGAGGTTCTCGGCCGTAGAGAAGGGGAAGGCTCACCGGGTAGAGCCTGCCTCTTCCCCGCCCAAGCGTGGCCGAGGGCGCCCTCGCAAGCATCCTGTGGCCTCCACGGCAGCTCCCCGCAGCCGCGGAGACGATTCCCAGCATGGTGACGGTCGGACTGCTGCGGCCGAGGGGCGCACTTTCGTCGCGCATCCCCCTAGGCCACGCTTTCGTGCTGCAGAGGTGCTGCCGGAGTTCGTCGTGTGGTCGGCGGAGCCGACTAGCACCCGGCTTCCACTTCCTCTCTTCCTCCTCGGCGAGCTTCCGGCCGGTGCCCCGGGCGGCCTCTGGCTCCAGGCTGACGGCTACTGCAGCCGGGCCTCATGGGCTTCACTGGAGGTTTCCGCAGCTGGGAGCCTGGCCTTAGCCCGCAGTTGGTAGACGTTTGCCCGCACGCGCGGCCTGAGGCGTCGGTGCACCTTGCACTTCAAGTTTGACGGCGATGCCACCCTCTATGTGAGGGTGTTTGGGGAAGATGGTCGCCGTGCGGGGTGCTGCCCTGAGGACGACGACCGCGGCCAGGAACCCAGCTCCGACGATGATGGAGAGGACAGCGCTCGCGTGCCTGGCGGCGCTCAGGGTTCCTCAAGCTTCTCTGGTTCTTCTTCAAGCGGCGACTCTTCTAGCGGTGGCCGCGGTCAGCCTCCACGCCGTCGTATCTGCTTGGGGGTGGTGGCATGTCTGCCCGCCGTCGTGCCTCGGTGAAGCGCGAGAGGGAGTCCGCCTGAGCCCCTGGGGCGGCTCGAGTCCTCCCTGCAGGCTGGTGTGAGGTGGGCTGCGCCTGACTTGTTCTTTCTTTTCCTTTTTCCTGCGCAAAAAGACAGTAGTGTGGAGCCCCGAGGGGGCGTGTTTGGGTTATTGCTGTTAATCATCATTTGCTTCCGTTATCGTGCCTTCCGGCTTTGTGCCCGCGTGTGGGTAGCTCCCGGCCCCAGCCGTGGGGGGCGACCGACCCAGGCTCTGTGTTCGTGTCGCGGTGCCCATGGGGCACGGACCGGAGGGGTGCTCCTGCAATGGACCCAGGTCACGAAACCCTTGAATGACTAGGGTAGGAAAAACACTCGCGAGGGAGCTCGGCTGCCCCCTTCCCTCGTGAGGCCTTGCAAAAGAGAAATCGAGGCAGGAAAGCGAAAAGTCAAAGAACCACAAGCCAAAGACGGCAACAACTTCAATAAAACCTCGAATGAGAAGGAACAAGCCAACTGCTGAAAGCAAATGAAAAGCCGCGTCCGGCACCTAATCTAGTCTTAGACGTCTTCTCACCAGCACGGAGCTAAGTGCTGCCACTGGGCGTGGGAGGGAGCCCCAGGGCCTGAGGCCGGCGCTCCTGAGACTCCGGGGCGTGTACAGCCCCAACTCATTATTACGTGAGAGTGTCACGGGCCGCGAGCTTCACAGGCGTTGGTCTTCTTCACAGGCTCCGGGCCTTTTCCAAAACGCGACAGCTTCACAGGTATTTGCCTTCTTCACAGGCTCCGGACCTTTTCCAAAACACGACAGCTTCACAGGCATTCGCCTTCTTCACAGGCTCCGGGCCTTTTCCAAAACGCGACAGCTTCATAGGCATTCGCCTTCTTCACAGGCTCCGGGCCTTTTCCAAAACGCGACAACTTCACAGGCATTCACCTTCTTCACAGGCTCCGGGCCTTTTCCAAAACGCGACGGCTTCACAGGCATTCGCCTTCTTCACAGGCTCCGGGCCTTTTCCAAAACGCGACGGCTTCACAGGCATTCGCCTTCTTCACAGGCTCTGGGCCTTTTTAGGGGTAGAACCTCCGGAGGTGCTGGATGTTCCATGCGTTCTGAACTGGCGCCCCCTCCTGAGTCTCCAAGCGCGCGGAGCCGGGCCTGGAAACATGAACAACTTTGAACGGGCCCTCCCACATGGGAGAGAGCTTGTGCAGCCCCTCCCTGGAGAGAAACCGCCTGAGCACGAGGTCTCCTACCTCGAGAGTTCTGGGGCGGATGTTGCGACAGTGATATCGCCGCAGTGCTTGTTGGTACCTCGCCGCTCGCAGCGCACTTCTCGGTGACGTTCCTCCCCCAGCACGAGGTCCATCCCCCGCATGGCGTCCTGCTGCGCCTCGTCGAATGCCAGGACCAGCACGGAGCGACATCTGACCTCGTGAGGGAGGACCGCTTCGGCTCCGTAGACCAGGAAGAACGGGGTCTCTCCAGTCGGCTTGGTCGCGGTTGTGCGGATGGACCACAACACGGACTGAAGCTCATCGTACCAACCTCTGCCGCAGGCCTCTAGCTTCTTCTTGAACGTCCTAGTCTTGAGGCCCCTCAGGACCTCCGCGTTGGCTCGTTCGGCCTGGCCGTTGCTTCAGGGGTGCGCCACCGTAGCATAGCATATCTGCGTTCCAAGGTTAGCACAGTATGTTTTGAAGAGGTTACTAGTGAACTGTGAACCGTTGTCCGTGATGATGCGGTTCGGCACCCCGAACCGGCTCATGATGCCCTTGATGAACTTGACCGCGAAGCCCACGGGAATGGTGCGGACAGCCTCTACTTCAGCCCACTTGGTGAACTTGTCCATGGCGATGTAGAGGTAGCGGTAGCCCCCTGGCGCCCGAGGAAACGGGCCCAAGATGTCCAGCCCCCAGACTGCGAATGGCCACGAAAGGGGTATAGTCTGTAGGCCTCCTGCTGGCTGATGGATCTACTTGGCGTGGAACTGGCAGGCCTCACAAGCTTTCACTAGTTCAATGGCGTCATTGAGTGCGGTGGGCCAATAAAACCCACTGCGGAACGCCTTGCCGAAGAGGGTCCGTGATGATGAATGATGCCCACAATCTCCGTCGTGTATATCTTCCAGCAGTTCCTTCCCTTGCTCCCTAGAGATGCAGCGCAGGGATACATCGTTTGATTGCTTCCGGTAGAGCTCTCCGTCCTTGATGCAGTATGTCGTGGCCTGGCGTGCCACTCGCTCCGCTTCCTCCTCCTTCTCCGGCAGAGTCCCTTGTGTTAAGTAACTCCGAAGCTCCGTGATCCAACATCCCTCCTGAGGTTCCATCGTCAGGAGCAGGCGTGCTCCTGAGGCCGGGCCATAGGCCGGGGCTCCTGAGGCAGGTGGCTAGGGGAGCTCCTCCCGGGGCTGAGCCGTGTTTGATAATGACGGCAGGGCCGAGGGCTTGAAGAGCCGCTCTTCGAAAACACCAGGCTCCTGAGGTAGCCGCCTGGACACCCGTTTGGCGATGTCGTTGGCCTCCTGATTGGTGCCACGGGGCACATGCTGCAACTCCAACCCCCAGAACTGCTTCTCCATCCTGCGGACCTCCGCAAGGTAGGCCTCCATGTGCTCATCCTTCGGCTCGTATACCTTGTTGGAGAAATTGAAAAGGAGCTGCGAATCACCCTTGATGGTGAGGCATTTCACCCCCAGGGCAACTGCGGCCTTCAAGCCCGCTATTAATCCTTCATACTCCGCTATGTTTTTGGAGACCTTTTCACCTTGCTGGAAACATAGCTGCACAGCATAGTAGAGCTTGTCCTGAGTGGGCGATATAAGCACCGCCCCAGCCCCAGTGCCATGCCTGGAGAACGCTCCATCGAAGTACATGACCCAGCCTTCTGGCGCCTCGCTTCCCGGGGAGAGGGACCGATCCTCGTCGGCCTTGAGGCCTGGTGTCTCCGTCCATTCTGCCACAAAATCCGCCAACGCTGCTCCCTTGATGACTCTGGTCGTGCTGAATTCAAGCTGAAACGCTTGCAGTTCTATGTTCCACTCAGCGACTCTTCCAGCTGAGTTAGGGCTCCTGAGCACTCTCTCTAGGGGGTATGACGAGACGACCTTGATGGGGTGACCCTGAAAATAGTGCCGCAGCTTGCGCGAGGCCACCAGTAGCGCGAGGAGGAGTTTCTGAGGCATGGGGTACCGCGCCCTCGCATCCCGCAACACCGTGCTGACGAAGTACACCGGGTGCTCTACGAGGTTGGGTGCATCAGTATCGGCGGCTCCCTTCGAAGACCATGGCACCTCTTGAGGCGATGAGGCCTTCTGAGGCTGGTCATCTGGGGGAGGGGCCTCTTCCGCCTTCGATGCACTCCTCTGCGGCGGCTGATCCTCCTTAGCCGTGGTGGCGGTTTCTGTGGGTCTTCCTTGTTCCTGCTTTGCCTTGTTCCGGGCTGCTGTTGTGGTTTTGATTCAACGCTCCTCTCTAACCGCCACCAAGGCTGCGCTGGCGGAGTACGGAGTGGCAGCGAGGTAAAGCACCAGGGGCTCTTGAGGGCGCGGAGCCACCATGAATGGTGGGCTGGTCAGGTATCTCTTGAGATCCTGGAACGCCTTGTCGGCCTCTTCAGTCCACTCAAAGGGCTCCTTTTTCTTCATTAGCTGGAAGAAGGGCAGCGCTTGTTCCCCCAACTTGGAGATGAAGCGCCCTAGCGCGGTCACGCGCCAAGTGAGCTTCTGCATTTCTCTGAGGGTCTTCGGAGGGCTCATGTCTTCCACTGCCTTGACCTTTTCCAGGTTAGCCTCGATGCCTCGGTGGGACACGAGGAAACCCAAGAGCTTGCTCGAGGGGACTCCGAACACACACTTCTCTGGGTTGAGCCATTGGTTCACTGCGTTGAGGCTCGTGAAGGTTTCCTCCAGGTCTTGTATCAGGGTCCTGGCCTCCCGAGACTTTACCACAATGTCATCGACGTAAGCTTCAACATTCTTCCCGAGCTGCGGGCCCAAGGTGATGTGCATCAGCCACTGAAAGGTCGCCCCAGCGTTACGCAGCCCGAACGACATGCATGTGTAGCAGTACACCCCACACGGGGTTAGGAAGGCTGTCTTTTCGACGTCTTCTACCGCCATCTTGATCTGGTGATACCCAGAAAAGGCATCCAAGAAGCATTGCAGGTCGCATTCCGCGGTGGAATCGACGATCTGGTCGATGCGGGGAAGCGGGAACGGATCTTGCGGGCATGCTTTGTTGAGGTTGGTGAAGTCGACACACATGCGCTCCTTCCCTCCCTTCTTTGGCACAACGACAGGGTTGGCCAACCAATCCGGGTATCGAACCTCGCGAATGACCCCAGCGGCTTCTAATTTGTGGGTCTCTTGGACGATGAAGGCTTGCTTTTCTGTGGACTGCCGCCTGGCCTTCTGCTTCACAGAGCGCACGTTGGGGCAAACGTTGAGGTGAGCTCGATTACTCTCCCACGGATCCCTGCCAACTGGTCAGGCTCCCAAACGAATACCTTCTTGTTTGCGCGCAGGACCCGACCAGGGCCTCCTCCTGCTCGGGTTCGAGGTTGGCGCCTATGGTGAAAGTGGCGTTGGTGGACCCGTACTCATCGACGGGTATCTGCTTGGTTTTTGCCTTGTCCTGGGTGAACAACTGTTTCTTCTTGGCAGGTGCAGCCCCCTTGGGCTCGGGGGTCTCCAAGTCGGCGGGCCGCGCCGCCGCCACCGTCTTGAAGGCGAGCTTGAGCACCCGCGGCGCGTCTCCGGTGTCCCCGTGCACGGTGAGGACACCGCTGCTCCCGGGCATCTTCATGAGGTTGTACGTCGGGTGCGTCGCGGCCATGAATTGGGCCAGTGTTGGGTAGCCGAGGATGGCGTTGTAGGGGAGGCCGATGGGGGCGATGTCGAAATCGACCAGCTCCGTGCGGAAGTTGTTGTAGGTGCCGAAGGTTACTGGGAGCCGGATCTATCCCAAGGAGCTGGATGATCCGCCCCCAACGCCTAAGTAGGGCTGGCTGGGTTGCAGCCGTTCCAGGGGTATGCAGAGGAGGTCGAAGGCCTCGACCGAGAGCACGCTGAGGCCCGCACCACCGTCGATGAGAGTTCTGGTGATGGCCACCTGGCAGATGGTGGGGGTGCACAGCATGGGGAGCGCACCCGAGCAGGCCGAGTTGGGGGGGTGGTCCTTCGAGCTGAAGGTCAGGCCGGCCTTGGGCGCCGCCCAGGGCTTTCCCGGCGGATGAACGGCTTGACGTGGTGACTTGTAGGCGGCGCCTGCGAGCCGCCCAGAAGGGCCGCGACGACCGGGTGTGTTGCTGTAGCGCGATGGGCGGGGAAGAGGCCGCGGGGCTCTTCCCAAGAGGCCACGGAGGCTGCCGGCGGGTGGAGCAGCCATGTGCGCGGAGCGCAGGTGGGGGCCATGGGGATCCAGTTGGCCATGACCCTATCGTCACCTCCAACTTCGAGGAGGGCCTCCTCGCTCGCCGACAAGAAGGCCAGCGGATCTGTCACGCCGCCATAGCGCGGCGGCTTCGTTGGCTTGAACTTGTCCGGCCACCGTACCCATTGCAGGGCTGGGGCCAGGGCTCGGAGCCCCCTGGCCCCCGTGCTGGCGCCGACGGCCGGAGCGGGCGACGCGGTGCTCATCGCGAGGCAGGTCGTGGCGGTGGCGGAAGAGAAAACTCCGGTGCACCCCCTACCTGGCGCGCCAAATGTCGGATTTCGGGTTCCGGCAGACCCTTGAGGTTCGAACACTGGGGTGCGCGCGGAGATTTCGCTTCCTACCTACCTGCACCCCTCCGCCTCGCTAAGATCTAAGCTATGGAAAGAACAACACAAGGGACACAAGGTTTATACTGGTTCGGGCCACCGTTGTGGTGTAATACCCTACTCCGGTGTGTGGCGTGGTGGATTGCCTCTTGGGCTGATGATGATGAATGATACAAGGAAGAACATCCTCGCGAGGGTCTGTTCTTGGCTGGGGTGATGGACTGTTGGGAGGAGTTCAGCCACCCTTCTCTCTCTCTGATCGAAAAACCCCCTCCTCTGAGGGTGGCTGGTCCCATTTATAGAGGCCCTGGTCCTCTTCCCAAATATCGAACGGGAAGGGAGCCAACAATGGCGGGCTAATTTGAAGGGGGACAGCTAGTACTAGATACCCTGACAAAAGTAGTCTTCGCCTGCCCAAAGCTCTGGTGGTGACGCCGTCTTAGGCTCCACAATGACCTCCGTCTTGCAGTCCTCCTGGTCTTGGTCTTGTTGCACCGAAATGGCAACCTTTGCCTGATGCCTCGGTACTCCGCGGCTACGCTTGCCCCCTTTGCACCAAAGAGGAAAGGAGGACACTGCGCGGGCTAGCACCCGCCTGGCGCCCTTGGTCGTCATGGCATGCGTCATGGGCACCTTGTGAGGTACCCCGCCTTGATCTCTCTGCCTCCTCGCGAGTCAACCTGGTGAGGTCGTGCCTGAGGAAGCTCTGTGTCGTCCGCCCCGCGAGGCTTGGCCCCTCGCGAGGGTCTTGGGTCTGTGTTGACGAAGATGGGCCGTGCTGGGCCCCCTTTTAAGCCACACCGCAGGCCGCAGGCAGGCAAGTCTGGGGACCCCCGTTCCCAGAACGCCGACAGATAGAGGACTAGCCATAACGACAAGCAAGCAATCCAACACACAAGCAAACAAAAAGCAAGCGGGCAAAAGGAGGCAAATAGAGAAAGAGAGGGAGGATAGAGAGAGGGCGAATAAAACGGCAAGGGTGAAGTGGGGGAGAGGAAAGCGAGAGGAAAATGGCAAATAATGTAATGCGGGAGATAAGGGTTATAATGGGTACTTGGTATGTTGACTTTTGCGTAGACTCCCCGGCAACGGCACCAGAAATGGCTCGTTGCCGGGAGTCAAATCTTGACTTGCGCAAACCTCCCCGGCAACGGCGCCAGAAATTCTTCTTGCTACCTCTTGAGAACTGCGTTGGATTTCCTTAAAGAGGAAAGGATGATGCGGCAAAGTAGCGTAAGTATTTCCGTCAGTTTTTGAGAACCAAGGTATCAATCCAGTAGGAGGCTGCGCGCGAGGCCCTAGTACCTGCACAAAACAAATAACTCCTCGCAACCAATGCGATAAGGGGTTGTCAATCCCTTCACGGTCACTTACGAGAGTGAGATCTGATAGATATGATAAGATAATATTTTTGGTATTTTTATGATAAAGATGCAAAGTAAAATAAAAACAAAGTAAAAAGCAAATGAAATAACTAAGTATTGGAAGATTAATATGATGAAGATAGACCCGGGGGCCATAGGTTTCACTAGTGGCTTCTCTCAAGAGCATAAGTATTTTACGGTGGGTGAACGAATTACTGTTGAGCAATTGACAGAATTGAGCATAGTTATGAGAATATCTAGGTATGATCATGTATATAGGCATCACGTCCGAGACAAGTAGACCGACTCCTGCCTGCATCTACTACTATTACTCCACTCATCAACCGCTATCCAGCATGCATCCAGAGTATTAAGTTCATGAAAACAGAGTAACGCCTTAAGCAAGATGACATGATGTAGAGGGATAAATTCATGCAATATGATAAAAAACCCATCTTGTTATCCTCGATGGCAACAATACAATACGTGCCTTGCTGCCCCTACTATCACTGGGAAAGGACACCGCAAGATTGAACCCAAAGCTAAGAACTTCTCCCGTTGCAAGAAAGATCAATCTAGTAGGCCAAACCAAACTGATAATTCGAAGAGACTTGCAAAGATAACCAATCATACATAAAAGAATTCAGAGAAGATTCAAATATTGTTCATAGATAATCTTGATCATAAACCCACAATTCATCGGTCTCAACAAACACACCGCAAAAAGAAGATTACATCGAATAGATCTCCACAAGAGAGGGGGAGAACATTGTATTGAGATCCAAAAAGAGAGAAGAGGCCATCTAGCTAATAACTATGGAGCCGAAGGTCTGAGGTAAACTACTCACACTTCATCGGAGAGGCTATGGTGTTGATGTAGAAGCCCTCCATGATGGATGCCCCCTCCGGCGGAGGTCCGAAACAGGCCCCAAGATGGGATCTCGCGGATACAAAAAATTACGGCGGTGGAATTAGGGTTTTGGCTCCGTATCTGATCGTTTGGGGGTACGTAGGTATATATAGGAGGAAGGAGTACGTCGATGGAGCAACAGGGGGGCCACGAGGGTGGAGGGCGCGCCCCCTACCTCGTGGCTTCCTCCTTTATTTCTTGACGTAGGGTCCAAGTCTCCTGGATCATGTTCGGTGAGAAAATCACGTTCCCGAAGGTTTCATTCCGTTTGGACTCCGTTTGATATTCCTTTTCTGTGAAACTCTGAAATAGGCAAAAAAAACAGCAATTCTAGGCTGGGCCTCCGGTTAATAGGTTAGTCCCAAAAATAATATAAAAGTGGATAATAAAGCCCAATAATGTCCAAATAGATACGTTGGAGACGTATCAGGGGCCCACGAGGGTGGGGGGCACGCCTACCCCCCTGGATGCGCCCTCCTACCTTGTGGAGTTCCAGACTTCGACTCCAAGTCATCTAAATTACTTTCGGTCCAAGAAAGATCATCGCGAAGGTTTCATTCCGTTTGGAATCCGTTTGGTATTCCCTTTTGCGAAACTGTAAAATAGGCAAAAAAACGGTATCTGGCACTGGGCCTCCGGTTAATAGGTTAGTCCCAAAAATAATATACAAGAGCATATTAAAGCCCATTAAACATCCAAAACAGATAATATAATAGCATGGAACAATCAAAAATTATAGATACATTGGAGATGTATCAGGCGCTTAACCATGCTAGCTGGAAGCACAATCGAGTGGTTCTTCCTTTGCACACCTAGCCGAACAAAGCGGAACGTAGGAGGCAAGCACAGGAGCCGGGCAACCCAACTATTGACCGAAGACACAATTCAAAACTGATGCATATAAAGCAATATCCGAGAACATTTTGCCGAGGACTCCTCAAAGTACCTTGGCTTTTGGTGGGTTCGGCTCAAGTCGCCGCCCCCATTGATATTGTCGATGCTTAAAAAGTGTTCAGCAGTGTACTGCGGGACTTATGCTCGGACCCAACATTGAGGTGCAAGTCGGCAGTAAAAATGCCGAACTATGGGTCAAAAAAGATTTCCCAAGCTGGATTATTACGCAGGGTACCTCGGTCAAGAGGATGTCCCGCCTCATAAAATAAAAATAGACAAATAGATCAAAAGTGCCATAAGCTTAAAAAACCAAAAAACTTATGCGGGAACTTTTCATCCGAACTAAATCAAGTTATTTGGTGCCAATCCGAAAATTGGTCTCAAAATTTTTGTGATTCTGTCGTGCTCTAACATGACACATCCGATCTCTGGACTTCAAGTGGATCAGCCTTCGGCTTCAACCTCCCTATCCCGAAGGCGGAGTGCGTTTCCAAGGCCAGTTTAGCAAACTAAACTCGACCAGCTTTAGAGAGAAACTAGGCCATCTGGCGATTGACCACACACTCGAATCGAGAAAGGAGTGGTAGAAAAAGACTTTGCAATGACTTAAAAGAAGAATACTTATCATAAAACAGCTCATATAAATTTACGAGCTCCCAGTTAACTTGGGTAAGAGAAGTGTTTTTACCAAATACCGTATGTGAGCATGGTCGAACCGTACACAAATAAAAAATTTAAAAACTTTGAGCATAAAAGTGGCTTAGCTGGTTAATGTGTTCAGCATTGATGACGCGGTCCGAGCTTACGGCGGGACGAGGTCCCAGCCTCCAAGCCGGTCCCGAGGAGGCAGAGCGAAGAGCTCGACACTCCGAAGTGGCGACATAGCACGGCCGATGCAGGCCGGCAGTGTGATGCCGAAGTACCCGGCATGGGTTAATGAAGTGATGATGAAGCCCCCGGCATGGGTGACAACACTGCCCAATCCGGATCATCTACCTATGCACAGAAAATAGTGCAAGCTAGAGATAATAGTAGTAATAATATTTTTTTAAAAATTGCATGATTAATAATTTATGCAAAGTGAGTAATAAAAGAAATATGGTCCGTGCACCGAGCACCCAATGAGGTAGGACCCTCTTGATGATGCCGAAGTCCTCGAGGCAACCGAACATGTCGATATGGCAATTCGATCAACAAGTTGATCATGCGAGCCGATTTATGCCAATTGGGACGATGACGTGATAACCCACAAGTATAGGAGATCGCAACTGTTTTCGAGGGTAGAGTATTTAACCCAAATTTATTGATTCGACACAAGGGGAGCAAAGAATATTCTCAAGTATTAGCAGCTGAGTTGTCAATTCAACCACACTTGGAAACTTAATATCTACAGCAAGGTATTTAGTAGCAAAGTAATATGATAGTAGTGGTAACGGTAGCAAAAGTAATATTTTTGGGTTTTGTAGTGATTGTGACAATAGCAACGGAAAAGTAAATAAGCGAAGAACAATATATGGAAAGCTCGTAGGCAATGGATCGGTGATGGAGAATTATGCCGGATGCGATTATTCATGCAATAGTTATAACATAGGTGACACAGAACTAGCTCCAATTCATCAATGTAATGTAGACATGTATTCCGAATATAGTCATACGTGCTTATGGAAAAGAACTTGCATGACATCTTTTGTCCTACCCTCTCGTGGCAGCGGGGTCCTATTGGAAACTAAGGGATATTAAGGCCTCCTTTTAATAGAGTACCGGACCAAAGCATTAACATATAGTGAATACATGAACTCCTCAAATTACGGTCATCGCCGGGAGTGGTCCCGATTATTGTCACTTCGGGGTTGCCGGATCATAACACATAGTAGGTGACTATAGACTTGCAAGATAGGATCAAGAACTCACATATATTCATGAAAACATAATAGGTTCAGAGCTGAAATCATGGCACTCGGGCCCTAGTGACAAGCATTAAGCATAGCAAAGTCATAGCAACATCAATCTCAGAACATAGTGGATACTAGGGATCAAACCCTAAAAAAACTAACTCGATTACATGATAAATCTCATCCAACCCATCACCGTCCAGCAAGCCTACGATGGAATTACTCACGCATGGCCGTGAGCATCATGGAATTGGTGATGGAGGAAGGTTGATGATGACGATGGTGACGGATTCCCCTCTCAGGAGCCCCAAACGGACTCTAGATCAGCCCTCTCGAGAGAGTTTAGGGCTTGGCGGCGCCTCCGTATCGTAAAACATGATGAATCCTTCTCTCTGATTTTTTTCTCCCCAAACATGAATATATGGAGTTGGAGTTGAGGTCGGTGGAGCGTCAGGGGGCCCACGAGGTAGGGGGCGCGCCCAGGGGGTAGGCGTGCCCCCCACCCTCGTGGACAGGGTGTGGGGCCCCTGACGTGGATTCTTCTTCCAGTATTTTTTATATATTCCAAAAATAATCTCCGTTGATTTTCATGTCATTCTGAGAACTTTTATTTCTGCTCAAAAATAACACCATGGCAATTCTGCTAAAAACAGCGTCAGTCCGGGTTAGCTCCATTGAAATCATGCAAGTTAGAGTCCAAAGCAAGGGCAAAAGTGTTTGGAAAAGTTGATACGACGGAGACGTATCAACTCCCCCAAGCTTAAACCTTTGCTTGTCCTCAAGCAATTCAGTTGATAAACTGAAAGTGATAAAGAAAAACTTTTACAAACTCTGTTTGCTCTTGTTGTTGTAAATATGTAAAGCCAGCATTCAAGTTTTCAGCAAAGATTATTAACTAACCACATTCGCAATAACATTTAGGTCTCATGTTTACTCATATCAATGGCATAATCAACTAGCGAGCAATAATAATAGATCTCGGATGACAACACTTTCTCAAAATAATCATAATATGATATAACAAAATGGTATCTCGCTAGCCCTTTCAGAGACTGCAAAACATAAATGCAGAGCACCTTTAAAGATCAAGGACTGACTAGACATTGTGATTCATGGTAAAAGAGATCTAGTCAAGTCATACTCAATGTAAACTAACAGTAATGGATGCAAATGACAGCGGTGCTCTCCAACTGGTGCTTTTTAATAAGAGGATGATGAGTCAACACAAAAGTAAATGGATAAGCCCTTCGCGGAGGGGAGCATGGATTTGTAGAGGTGCCAGAGCTCGGTTTTGAAATAGATATGAATAATATTTTGAGCGGTATACTTACATTGTCAACATAACAACCGAGAGATCTCGATATCTTCCATGATACACACATTATATGCGGTTCCCAAACAGAATGGTAAAGTTTATACTCCCCCTCCACCAACAAGCATCAATCCATGGCTTGCTCGAAACAACGAGTGACTCCAACTAACAAGAGTCCCGTGGGAGTTTTGTTTGCAATTATTTCGATTTAAATTGCTTAAAGCATGGGATTGGGCATCCCGGTGACCAGCCATTTTCTCGTGAGTGAGGAGCGGAGTCCACTCCTCTTGAGAATAACCCGCCTAGCATGGAAGATACAGACAGCCCTAGTTGATACATGAGCTATTCGAGCATACAAAACAGAATGTTTATTTGAAGGTTTAGAGTTTGGCACATACAAATTTACTTGGAACGACAGGTAGATACCGTATATAGGTAGGTATGGTGGACTCATATGGAACAACTTTGGGGTTTATGGAGTTGGATGCACAAGCAGTATTCCCGCTTAGTACAAGTGAAGGCTAGAAAAAGACTGGGAAGCGACCAGCTAGAGAGCGACAACAGTCATAAACATGCATTAAAATTAATCAACACCGAATGCAAGCATGAGTAGGATATAATTCACCATGAACATAAATATTGTAGAGGCTATGTTGATTTTGTTTCAACTACATGCATGAACATGTGCCAAGTCAAGCCACTCAAATCGTTCAAAGGAGGATACCACCCTATCATACCACATCACAACCATTTTAATATCATGTTGGCACGCAAGGTAAACCATTATAAACTCCTAGCTAATTAAGCATGGCATAAGCAACTACAATCTCTAATTGTCATTGCAAATATGTTTCTTTCATAATAGGCTGAATCAGGAACGATGGACTAATCATATTTACAAAAACAAGAGAGGTCGAGTTCATACCAGCTTTCCTCATCTCAATAAGTTCATCATATAATCATCATTATTGCCTTTCACTTGCACGACCGAATAGTATGGATAATAATAATAGTGCACATGCATTGGACTAAGCTGGAATCTGCAAGCATTCAATTCAAGAGAGAAGAGAAGGTAATATGGGCTCTTTGTTAGATCAACAATAATGCATATGAGAGCCACTCATCATTTTCATCATGGTCTTCTCCTCTCGACCCCCAAAGGAAAGAAAAGAAACAAAACTATTTGCACGGGAAAGCTCCCAACAAGCAAAAGAGAATGGGAAATCTTTTTGTGTTTTCTTTTTAATTACTACTACTACATGCATAGAAAGTAAACTAGCTAAAAGCTACAACTAATTTTTTTGGTTTTTCTTAAGGTTTTTCAAGGCACACAAGAAGAAAACTAAAAAGGAAATAAACTATCATGGATGATAGAGTGAAAAAGTATGAGCACCGACAACTAGCATGAGTGTGTGAACATGAATGTAATGTCGATGAGAGATACGTACTCCCCCAAGCTTAGGCTTTTGGCCTAAGTTGGTCTATGCCCATGGATGGCCTGGTGGATATCCAAAGTTGAAGCTGGGGTCGTACTGAGATGCATCAGCTATTGCCTGACGAGCTGCAGCTTGGAGGCGAGCTGCCTCCGTCCTCCTCTCGTACTCGGTCGCCTCCTCCCTGGTTATGACATATCTCCCCTTTGCCTGAAAGTCAAAGAAGGCAGGAGCAGGGAGAGCGACGTGATAGGTGCGTCGTCTATCAAAGATTAGTCGGTACTGGAGGAACTGATTGTTCCTCTCAACAAACTGATGACGAACCATGGCATTATAATCTAAATAAGCAGGAGGCAACTCAATATCATCTCCACGTATGGGTATCTCAAGAAAATCAGCTAAACGGGTTGCGTAAATTCCACCAAATAAATCTCCATTAATTTTGTTATTATGCAACCTGCGTGCAACAATGGCCCCCAAGTTTTCTCTATCTCCTAATACAGCACTCTTGAGAACACTAAGATCTGGCACACACATGTGACATGCCTTATCCTTACCATTTATGCATCTACCTATAAAGAGAGCAAAATAATGTATGGCAGGAAAATGAATGCTCCCTATGGTAGCTTGCGTGATTTTCCTAGATTCCCCCACAGTTATACTAGCAAGGAAGTCTCTATATTCAGATTTGTGAGGTTCACTAACATTACCCCACTTTGGAAGTTTCCAAGCAGTGTTAAAATCTTCTAAGTCCATGGTATAAGATTTATCATAAAGATTAAATAGGACAGTTTGAGAATTGCGTGATGATGAAAATTCAAACCTTCTCACAAAGGAATCAGTGAGGTAGTGGTATTGACGGCACTTATCTGCCACGAAGCTCTCAAGATCGGCGTTACGCACATATGCGTCAAATTCCTCCTTGATTCCTGCTTGGACCATGAAATCTTTTGACGGCCATTCACAAGGTGGCACTTGAGCGTCCCTCGGTGGTTCATCGTCCGGCTCACGCATCGCGGGCCTGGGTCCTTGCTTCCTTGAAGAACCACCTAGGTACATTTTCCTAAACATATTTCCTCCTTTGAATAATTTCTGAAATTTTTAGTAACTTCAAAATAAAAGTGAACCAAACTCAACAAAATTGATAGCAACTACTCCTACAAGTGCCTAGAGGCCATATCATGCATTAAAACTACTTTTACCACATAAATTTGACATGCAAGCTCAAGAACAGGGTCACCTAAGCAGCAAAAATTTGTAATGAATAAAGCACTAGAACAAGAACTAATTGGACCATTGGAGGAGTCACATACCGAAGAACAATCCCCCAAAGCAGTTTTGTGAATGGAGCTTTGAGCTAGGAGATCGAAAATGGAAGCAAGATGAGCTAGAACTCGTGCTTGAGCTGGTTGGTGATTTTTTCGGGGAGGAAGGAGTGTGTGGTGGCTGGAATAAGTGGAGGGGGGCCACCAGGGGCCCACGAGGCAGGGGGCGCGCCCTGGACTCTCGTGGCCAGGTGTTGGCTCCCGCTGATGTGTTCTCAGTGCCAGATATTCTCAAATATTCTAAAAAATCATATTAAATTTTTAGGGCATTTGGAGAATTTTTATTTTCGAGGTATTTTTTATTGCATGGATAATTCAGAAAACTGACAGAAATTACTATTTTTGCTTTATTTAATATAAATAATAGAAAGTAAAAAGAGGGTACAGAAGGTTGTGCCTTCTAACTTCATCCATCTCATGTTCTTCAAAAGGAATCCACTAACAAGGTTGATCAAGTCTTGTTAACAAACTCATTCCGAATAACATAGAACCGGAGAAATTTCGAATAACACTAGGTTACCTCAACGGGGATATGCATGTCCCCAACAATAAGAATATCATATTTCTTCTTAACAGTAGGAAGAGGAAATTCAAAACCTCCAATAGTGATTGTTGAAAATTTTCCAATAGAATTGATACTATGGACTTGAGGTTGTTTCCTCGGAAAGTGTACCTTATGCTCATTACCATTAACATGAAAAGTGGCATTGCCTTTGTTGCAATCAATAACAGCCCCTGCAGTATTCAAAAAGGGTCTTCCAAGAATAATAGACATACTATCGTCCTCGGGAATATCAAGAATAACAAAGTCCGTTAAAATAGTAACGTTTACAACCACAACAGGCACATCCTCACAAATACCGACAGGTATAGCAGTTGATTTGTCAGCCATTTGCAAAGATATTTCAGTAGATGTCAACTTATTCAAATCAAGTCTACGATATAAAGAGAGAGGCATAACACTAACACCAGCTCCAAGATCACATAAAGCAGTTTTAACATAGTTTCTTTTAATAGAGCATGGTATAGTTGGTACTCCTGGATCTCCAAGTTTCTTTGGTATTCCACCCTTAAAAGTATAATTAGCAAGCATGGTGGAAATTTCAGCTTCCGGTATTTTTCTCTTATTAGTAACTATATCCTTCATATACTTAGCATAAAGATCCATTTTAAGCATATCGTCATACGCATACGCAAAAAGATAGGTCTAATCATTTCAGCAAAGCGCTCAAAATCCTCATCATCCTTTTTCTTGGATGGTTTAGGAGGAAAAGGCATGGGTTTCTGAACCCATGGTTCTCTTTCTTTACCGTGCTTCCTAGCAACAAAGTCTCTCTTATCATAACGTTGATTCTTTGATTGTGGGTTATCAAGATCAGCAACAGGTTCAATTTCTACATCATTATTATTGCTAGGTTGAGCATCAATATGAACATCATCATTAACATTATCACTAGGTTCATGTTCATTACCAGATTGTGTTTCAGCATCAGAAATAGAAATATCATTAGGATTCTCAGGTGTGTCTACAACAGGTTCACTAGAAGCATGCAAAGTCCTATCATTTTTTTTCTTCCTCTTAGAAGGACTAGGTGCATCAACGTTATTTCTCTAAGAATCCTGCTCAATTCTCTTAGGGTGGGCCTCAGGATACAAAGGTCCTGAGTTACTTTACCTCATCTAGTTGCAACTCTAACAGCAAAGTCATTATTCTTACTATTCAATTCATTAAGCAAATCATTCTGAGCTTTAAGCACTTGTTCTACTTGAGTGGTGACCATAGAAGCATGTTTACTAATGAGTTTAAGTTCACCTTTAACACTAGCCATATAATCACTCAAGTGTTCAATCATATAAGCATTATGTTTCAATTGTCTACCAACATAAGCATTGAAGTTTTCTTGTTTAACCATAAAGTTATCAAATTCATCCAAACATTGGCTAGCAAACTTAGCAGGAGGGATTTCAGCTTTATCATATCTATAGAGAGAGTTTACCTTCACTACCTGTGTCGGGTTATCAAGACCGTGTGTTTCTTCAATAGGTGATGAATTAAGACCATGTATTTCTTCAACAGGAGGTAAATTCTTAACATCTTCAGCTTTTATACCTTTTTCTTTCATAGATTTATTTGCCTCTTGCATATCTTCAGGACTGAGAAATAGAATACCCCTTTTCTTCGGAGTTGGCTTAGGAGTTGGTTCAGGAAGTGTCCAATTATTTTCATTGGTGAACATATTATTCAATAGAATTTCAGCCTGATAAATTGTTCTTTCCCTGAAAACACAACCAGCACAACTATCCAGGTGGTCTCTGGAAGCATTAGTTAGTCCATTATAAAAGATATCAAGTATTTCATTTTTCTTGAGAGGATGATCAGGCAAAGCATTAAGTAATTGGAGAAGCCTCCCCCAAACTTGTGGGAGACTCTCTTCTTCAATTTGCATAAAATTATATATTTCCCTTAAAGCAGCTTGCTTCTTATGAGCGGGGAAATGTTTAGCAGAGAAGTAGTAAATCATATCCTGGGGACTATGCACACAACCAGGATCAAGAGAATTAAACCATATCTTAGCATCACCCTTTAATGAGAATGGAAATAATTTAAGGATATAATAGTAGTGAGTTTTCTCATCATTAGAAACAGGGTAGCTATATCATTTAATTTAGTAAGATGTGCCACAACAGTTTCAGACTCTATTAAAAGGAGGCCTTAATATCCCAATAGGAACTCAGGCCGGATTCATATTCGCGCAGAAAACATATCCGAAAAGTGATGCACTAATTGGAAGGTTCCCGGAGTTTGGACGGTCGGATCGAGCTAAAATTTTGAGAGGTGGTAGATATAGGAATTCCACAGCCGATCAACGGTTGGATCTTTCAAAGGACGTCCGAGCTAGATGTTGGACACCACGCTCCAAACTCGTCCAGATTCGACAGGGCTCCGGTATATCGGAGATTGGCGAAGATTGCTCCATCAGAACGCGACGAAATTTTACAGTGTTGTTGTAGACTCAGTTCTGCACAATTCCACTGAAGGAATCGTCAAAGCGATGCTCGAGGAGGTGGTGGTAGCGGTTACAAGTTCGATGTTCGAAAAAAACAACACGGTCGCCCGAGGGCAATGTTGACGTTGAGCCCCCGAGCTCCATGGATGATTCCTTCATGATCATGATAGAGATTGGAGTTGATGTTGATGAAGGCCCTTGTCCGAACATGATGATTGGAGGTAGGGCACAGTCCTTGGTCAAGCCAAGGTGACCAATCGAGCCGGCGACGAAGATGCTGCTGTCGTAGTTGATTTGCAGGCGAGCCATTGATCTTTTGCCGATCACACAGCAAAACTCTCAATGAAAGCACCATTGTCGGTGTCAAAACCGGCAAATCTCGGGTAGGGGGTCCCGAACTACGCGTCTGTGGATCAACGGTAACAGGAACGAAGGAGACGATGTTTTACCCAGGTTCGGGCCCTCTTAATGGAGGTAAGACCCTACGTCCCGCTCTTGTTTATATTGATGGAATATCAAGTACAGAGTTGATCTACCTCGAGATCATATGTTGTGGTCTAAAACCTTAGGGTATGATGAATAATGTCATGATCTATCGACTAGCCTGGCCCTGGCTTATATAATGTACCAGAGGCCTAGGATAACAAGAGTCCTAGTCGAATACGTTGGTGGAGAGGATTCCTTGTCTTGATCACCAAGCCTTGTGGAATCTTCCTCATGTGCGGCATGGGCTGCCCGAAGTGGCCCATGAGTGAACCGCCATGGGGGTCCTCGGCCCGATCCACCTGGTCGGGAGACGACATGGTGAGTACCCCCAAGTACAGGACACCGTCAGTGGGCGGCGAGAGCGGCGGGGCGGCGGGGGGTCAACAGCGTTGGGGGCGCAGGCCGGTGGGGGTCGGGGTGGCGCGGGTGAGGTGAGGGAGAGAGAAAGAGGGGTGGGGCGCGGGACCAACCGTTTTTAGTTAGGTTTAATTTCTTTACCGTCTGCTAGCAGACGGCAAAGAGCGTAGCTAGTAGGGTGGGGTCAGGGGGGACGGCCATTAGGTTGGCTATTCTCTTTGTCGTCTGCTCGCGGACGGCAAACACACTTTGTCGTCAGTTTTCTGTATGCTGATGGCAAAGACCTCCTTTGACGTCAGGTAGCAGACGGCAAAAAACTGGTTGATGACAAAGATCCTGATTTCAGTAGTGAGTTTACCTTAGCCGCCAAGGGATAGGGAGGAGAGAAACCCTAGATCCTTCCAGTTGTGTTAATCGTAGATTACGCAACATACAAGTTGAGATCGTATGATTTTCTTTTACCTTGAAGTTGAACTAGCCCCATAGCCTAAAATCTTAGCAATAGTGGCATATTTGTGATTCCCTCAATACATGAAGAAAATCATATTTATGTGACTCCAAAGTTCATTTTTTCTAAAATATGCAAGAGCGTGCATATCATATATTGATAGAAGAAAAAGGTAAGGAGACCCCCACCAAGGTATGCAAAGACCTGATCTTACATCGCTGCTAATGCAGCCTCCACCTATACAACCTTACTGACTACTCGGTACTAGCCCACCTTGATAACCCACCGAAGAAGAAGTCCAACTCTCCTTTTAGAAGAGCTACCGTTCTCCAGGTTCTGCCCTCACGGGCTATGTTACTGATCACACGTTGAGGAGACGTTGAAGTTCCATCGAAGATGACGTTGTTCCTATGTTTCCATAACTCCCATAGCCCTAGTGTGATGATTGCCTTTAGGTCTTTTGGTGAGCATCTCTTGCAGCTCCTGGTGGTGCACCACTGCACCAACGTATTAGCTGTCGTGGGCATTTGGTCGTGTTAGCTCCTGGTGGTGCACCACTGCACCAATGTATTATAAATTATGGAAATGATATAATACATTAGACATTTCTTGGAAATAAATATGCATCTTGTCTTTTACATGAGTGAATGATCTATTTTATATGTACTAACCTATCTCACGAGTTTCTGTTAAATTTTGTGTGAATGAAGTTTTTAAGTTTTGGATGAGATAGCGATGTGAGGAGAATAAGGAGCGGCAAGAACCTATGCTTGGGGATGCCCAAGCACCCCAAGGTAATATCTAAGGAAAACTCGAGATGTTAAGCTTGGGGATGCCTCGGATGTCATTTTTTCTTTTGTCTTCAAAAATGTCGGTATATTTTACTTGGAGCTATATTTTAATTCTTCACATGATATGTGTTTTACTTGGAGCATCATTTGCTTTTATTTGCTGGTCTTCACAATCATTGTTTTCTGATCACACATATTAATAGAGGCACACATTCATCTTACTTTTTAGAATGTTCATTTGTTGTGTTTTAAAAAAAGAATGTTCAATTGTTCTTCACTTATATCCATTTGAGTAGAGGCGTTTATAGAATTGCTATGGTCCTCCACTTCAATATGTTAGAGCACGGTGTTAAATTATATTTTTGTAGAAAAAATCAGGACTCTATTGCCTCACTTAAATCTTTTTAGAGAATTGAATAAGAATAATTTGCATGAATTATGTGGTTGGTCTAAAAATGATGGGTATATGTGAGTGGCATAATCTCATATAGACATTACGTGTGTGATAAGTAGATCATTAATCCAACTACATCTACTACTAATACTTCACTTCAAAACCGCCATGCAGCATGCATCTCAAGGTAATAAGTTTACAAGAAACAAAGTATCGCAATAAGTAAAATGACATAATGTAGACATGAAGAAGTCAATCAATATGGCAAAATCTCGTCGTTTTATCCTTAGTGGCAACAATACTATATATATTTTGAGCAACAATACTATATATATTTTGAGCGTGGCGGGCATTATACCGTGGTTGAAAATGATGACCTGCCTTGGCTCTGATTGCAGACTCTTGTGTTGCTGGGGTTTTCTCGGAAGGTTTACTCTGGTTCTGTAAGGCTGTGCTTGTACGGTCAAGGACCTTGTATTATTTGGTGATTTGAATACAAACATACTTTTGAAAGAAAAAAATACACAAATGAGATATAGATTTGTGTCCATTCACCGGCAGTCCAGCATCAAAATTCGTAACTCACAAACTACCGCCGTCAACAGTCGGCGCGCCGCCAAAATACGGCATGCCCCTCTGCCGCAACTGCAGAGCATCCTCCGCCGTTGCCGCCCACGCGTCGAAAGCCCCGGTGTCACCGTCCTCCACCGGCAGGCCCTGCTTCAGCCGCCCGAGCCTGCGGGCGTGCAGCACCTGCGCCGCCACGACCGGCAGCCGCGCGGCCTCGTACTCGGCCAGAGCGCGTGGCGGCGGCGTCTGCCCCCACCTCGCGAGGCACTCCCCGAGCACGCGGGCGTCGTGGACGGACATGTTGGTGCTCCGCAGCCCGTGCGGGGTGGTCGGGTGCGCCGCGTCGCCGACCAGCGCCACGCTGCCGCCCGCCCACGACAGCCGCGGCAGCGGGTCCGCGTCGTAGATCACGTTCACGAAGGGTTCCGCCGTCTCCCTGATCAGCCGCGCCAGCTCCGGCGACCAGACGCGCTCGGCGTCCTCCTGCATCCCTGCCAGCGTGGCGTCGCTCACCTTCATCGTCACCGAGCTCCCCTGTTAATTAGCCACAGCCCGACCGATCCCCCAGTCCGTCAGACAAAAAACCATCAATGGTTTCTCATGGTTAGCAACTGGGCAAGCAGACAAGGGATCGCCATTACCGTGAGCTCTGGCTCTGGGCCGTTGATGTACCACAGCCAGTTGAGCCTGTTCCCGGGCAACTCGTAGAGCACGGCGTGAGTCTTCTCGGCCAGATCGAAGTACAGGCAGCTGCCGAGCTCTGGGTACGCTCTTCGGATGCCGGTGATGATGCCAGAGCTTTCCTTCCCGGTGAAATCGAACACGCCTCGCCATGCGCAGTACCCCGAGTACCTGCACATTGGCCGCAAAAACAAGAAACGGTGTCGTCTGTGATGAACTTATAATGTCCTAAAGACGAGCTGATCAACTACTGAAAACGTGAGATTCTTTGTTGCCTCCTAAATTGCTGTCAGATCATAAGTGTCGAAGAGATTTGTAACTCACCTGAGCTTGAGGTCAGGGAGGAAGCGCCGGCGGATCGACGACGTGCAGCCATCCGCCGCGACCAGCAAATCCCCGGCGACCTCCACCGTTTCACCGGTTCCGAGCAGGCGAGCCGTGGCGACGACCCCGCCGCGTTTGCCACCACCGTCGTCCAAGTCCGACACCTCGAACGAAAGGAACTGGTGGCCCCAGTGCACGGTCACCGCGGCCGGCAGAGCCTCGTGAAGCCGCCGGTGCAGCTCGCCCCAGTGCGCCGCGCGGAAGTCGAACCCCTCGTCCCTCGTCAGCGTCCGCGCCGCCTTCGTCTCGCTGTCCGTTGCCCTGTTCTGCGATTGCGGCACAACAGGGGTGCTCAACCCATGCCCACACCGCAAGGAACGCAACGAAGAAGCAAAGCTTGCGATTTGCCGGGAGGACGGACGGGCTTACCAGGTCGACGGCGAGCGGCAGCGTGGCCGCGTCGAGACCCCACCCAGGGATCCAGCGGGCGAGGGTCTCCATAGACTGCGCGTCCAGGCCCAGCCCGGCGCCCGTGCCGCCTCCGGCCGCCGGGCCCGCCGCCTTCTCCAGCACCACCGCCTTCCACCCCGCCGCCGCCACCGCGTGCGCGCAGGCCAGGCCGGCCACGCTCCCTCCCACCACGACGGCCACCCGCCCACCCATCTCAGGAGCCATCGCTTCTCCCAACTCCGCGAGGGCCTCTTATCGCTCACTGCTATCTCTACACGGCACCTGGCTAAAAGTGTAGTATTCCATCTTGGCCGGCCCGCGCGCGCCTCCACGCGTCCCGCGTCGCCGCCACACGCCCAGGATGGCGACGGCGCGCCGCCGCGGCATGCCGCTGCGCGAGTGCAACCTGCTGATCAGGACCCTGGCGAGGCGCGGCAGCCACGCCGATGTCATGGCGGTCTACTACGACCTCCGCGGACGCGGTCTCGTGGCGGACAGCTTCACCTACCCGTTCGTGCTCAGGGCCATCGGGGTCCTCAAGGTACCCGTCGAGGGGCGCAAGGCGCACGCGGCGGCCCTCAAGACCGGTTTCCGGTGGGATGCCTACACCGCGAGCTCGCTCATGGACATGTACACGACGGTGGACCGTCCGGAAGTCGCGCGGAAGGTGTTCGACGAAATGCCGCAGAGGGCGCTGGTCGTGTGGAATATGATGATCAGGTGCTATGTCAGGAGTGGCCGAAACACAGACGCGGTTGCTTTGGCTGAGGAGATGGAAAGGGGCGGCCTCACACCCGACAGGGTGACGTTGCTGACCGCACTCACCGCCTGCTCCAGAGCCGGTGACCTGAGCTTAGGAAGGAGAATTCATGCCTACATGGATGGAGTCACTGGGTTCAGCCTCCCAGTTGCAAATGCACTGCTGGACATGTACACGAAGAATGCTTGCTTGGAAGAGGCAGTGAAGCTGTTCGAACAGATGCCAGCGAGGAACATCATTTCCTGGACCATACTTGTGTCGGGATATGCCTTGGCCGGACAGGTGGAAAAGGCGAGATTACTCTTCCACCAATGCACAGAGAAGGATCTAATCATGTGGACTGCTATGATCAACGCGTATGCGCAACATGGATGCTTCGTGGAGGCATTGTCGTTGTTTCGAGACATGCTGATGCATCAAGTTGAGCCAGACAGGTTCACTGTTGTCACTCTCCTGACATGCTGTGCCAATCTTGGCGCGCTCGATCAAGGTGAGTGGATCCACCAGCTTGCTGAAGGTAAGAAGATGAAGCTTGATGCAGTTCTTGGCACCGCATTGATCGACATGTATGCCAAGTGTGGGCATGTAGAGAAGTCAGTGGAGGTCTTTGAACGAATGGAAGGCAGAGACACTACGGCCTGGACAGCCATTATCTGCGGCCTGGCCACAAATGGTCAGGCAAGTAGAGCCCTCGAATTGTTTGAGGATATGGAGAGAAGCAGCGCTAGGCCTGACAGCGTTACCTTCATTGGGGTGCTGAGCGCATGTTGCCATGGTGGCTTGGTTGATGAAGGGCGGAAACAGTTTCGTGCTATGAAGGAGGTTTATCGGATACGACCAAGAGTTGAACATTATGGTTGCCTTGTCAATCTTTTAGGTCGTGCTGGTCAACTTGATGAAGCTGAGAAGTTGATCAAGGGTATACCAATTGACAAGGACGCTATGCCGCTGTTTGGTGCACTCCTCACTGCTTGCAAGGCTCAAGGCAATGTCGAGATGAGCGAAAGGCTGACCAAACGAATAGGCAAGCGAGGCTACCAAATTCCTGATGTGGATTTGCTCATGTCTAATGTGTATGCAACTGCAAGTCGATGGGAGGATGTAGTAAGAGTAAGGAGCAAGATCGCACACCCCAGTGTCAAGAAAAATGCAGGGCGCAGCTTGATCGAGGTGAAGGGATACTGAAGATGGCAGTTAGCACTTGCACATCTAGTGCTTCAACATAGGAATGGCTAAAACATCCATTAGTCTGAGTAATTTTTCCTAGAGATCCATTGATCTGAGTTGATTGCATTGATATAACCAAAATATTATGGTCAATTTAGCTGCGGTGACTCGGTTCGTTAACAATTAAAAAGGTGCTCAAAATTCCACCTGTTTTTACCTCCTTGAGACCCCGGGACTAAAATTTTCAGAACAGAGGTGTTGAAATGCATTGTCTTCTGCAGTTGGTTGATTTGATCCTTGATAACGATCAGTACTTATTTTCAGGAACCGATCACAGGTATGATCCACAGTTTACTTGGTGGAGCTTGTTTCTTCCTATTGCTTTGTTTGCGAGCCATCTCTTCTATCTGTTATTAATTTGTTTGAACATTTTCAGCGAGACTTGTGAAATTACTATTTATTTAACTCCTGCAATGAAATGACATACATTTCTGGAAACGAAGAAATCAAGGTTAGTTACCAAGCCAATGGTATCTTTCATCTATTTCTGTTGCAGATGAATATACCTATGGGCTAATATGCACCTTGACACTATCGATAATGCACCAAATTCTAGTGTGACCATTTGTAATCTTATGATGAGACCGTATGACTTTGGTCGTTTAATCGACTAGCTAATACTTGGCTTGCACTTGTTGATGGATTTCAGCCTGAACTGACCGACACCCAGAATTTCATTGACCCTAATGCAGTACATTATCTTCAGAACGTTGTTCAGGAGATCACATAAGTTGGCTGCCTCCCAACATCTTGAAAATATCTCTTGTAAGTTCATCCGCTAGTTACAAAATATCAATTCAAGCCACTGTTTGGGTTCAGTGAATTAACTAAACAAGAATTCAGTTTACCACATGAGGCAAAAATCAAGGCTTGTAGCCGGTGACAATATAGCAGTTTTCTGGCTGTATTTGCATTTTCAGTTGCGTTCATTTCATAGTTTTGGTGCTACTTGTGGAAGAAAATCAGAATGACACACTATAAACTGATAAGCTTTCTTTCTCACGGAGGTAACCTGCTAGTACTGCCTATTACCTTCATTTTGTGTGGATATTTCAGCTACGCATAACCTTAATTATGAGTACAAAAAAGAAAGCCCCGTTAAGTCCGTTGATAACATCTAGGACATATTATGGTTCCAGCCCTAAAAATAGCAGTACAGATAGGCATAAAAAGGTTCTTAATATTTTTTGAAAATATGATGCAAAACCAACCTATCATATCATAGAATTTCACATCTATGAAAAGGAAACTTGGAGTAGCCCAGAAGGTACTATATGATAAATAAAAACCAGAAGGTACTATTAACTGAAATTATCGTTATACTCCTACATCTCATTGTTCAGAATAATATTTTCAGGTTACTTTATTACATCATACCTTATCAAACAAAGAAAAAATCTTGTTTTTTCATGATCACTAGCGCTGCTATTTCGACGTTGGAGTACAGTTCCACCTTAGGCTAGTATCGCTAGATATGTTCTTGTTCCAGGGGAAATACCCTTTGGCTCTCGCATGTATATACACCCTATATGGGATATTTTTTAAAAATAATTAAACAAAAAGTCAAAATAGTTCAAAAGTATTTTTAGATTAACTTGACTTATTTGCGCACTAGTATATAAGTTTCCACCAAAAAAGAACCAACGTTGACTTCACAGCAAAAAAGACAAAATTTATTTGCTATTATAGGTCACTATTCACGATATTTTGACCGAAAATTTGTCTTTTTCAAAAAGAAGTCAAAGAGGAATTGTCCTTTTGTGAAACTTTTCTCACTAGTACAATGAAGGTCAAGTTTATTTCAAAAATATTGTCAGAGATTTTTGACTTTTTATTGAATTGCTAAAAAAAAAATCCATATAGGGTACATATGTACCCAAGAACCAAACGTTCCCCTCCCTTGTTCCAGTCCATTTCAAACTCCAGCTTTGGAGAAGTGTAGTAGCTCCAACTTACATCTATACTCTTTGATTATGTTCTATTGAGATCTTTCGTATTATTGTCATGGGAAAGCATCAGAGCAGTTATATCAGATGCACTGGCCAGAAGCATGCAAGTCAGTTATGCTGGTGAGTTTAAACATTGCTGCTCAGGAACTGGATGACATCTGACCCAAGCAAGAACTACTATTATACATGCTTTCTGAATACTTTACAGAGGTAGTCGAGAGATTCTTCAGGGGTCCAAAATGCAGAAATGATCTTCTCTTCTCTTCCTTTCCGGGAGAAAGCTAACCTAACCCTCTAGTGCTAAATTCTACAGTGTTAGGCACATAACTGTGAGTAGTTAAAACTAGTCCCTCTGTCAACAGTAGAACATCACCCTCTTCACCTTCTCTTTCACAGCGGGCAAAGGCTTCACCGAGGTACCATTCGTCCCACTGGAGCTCTTCGACGTGTGGTTCTCCGACAGCTCCGGCTCCATGTAGAACCGCGCCCGGAACGCAGCCAGATGCGCGTAATACGCAGGTGGGACTGTTGGAGCAGCAAAGACAAAGACACCATGGTTCAGATTTGCGACATACGTAGGTACGAGAACTTACAATGTTTGCAGATAAACAGAGAAGCTGAAGAATGCTTCGGTTACCACGGAAGAACATACCGACGGAAACGGAGCGCGTGCACCGTGCGTAACTGCAAAATCAGCATAACAGAATCAGATCAGTCACTTCTTAGAAGATCCAGGTGTGAAGAGCAAGAGACAAAACATAACACAAAGCAGTCATCATGCCGTACGTGTAGCAAAGGTTGTTTGTCAACGTCTGCATTTCGTCTGCCGAGAAGTTGTTCTCATCCCAGAGGACATGGTAGTGAGCTGGCCTACTTGTTCCCTGGTGACAGAACTCACACATCAGTCATTTCATCAAATCACAAGAGGGTGGAGAATCTGGGGTAAAATATTCCCATACTTCTAGTACAACACTTTTGCAGGTACAGTACAATCTTTTCCAAAAGAAGTGGAAGTTTTCATGTGTTTGTACATTCACATGATCTAAATTTTTTGGCATACTGTCAGTTAGTTTATTCTTTTTACCATGTCTCCTCTGCTAGGTACTAGCTAGGCGCAGTGAGAGCTTTGTTGAAAAGAGAACACCAAGTCTATTCAAATGCTTGACCACAAGGCACGGGACCCGAGCAACGACAAATTCAGTGTATGTCAGCCTTCAGCAAGGGACCAGTACAATATTCTTACCTGGATTCCAGCGTGACTACAGAGGTAGAAATCAAACTCCGTTGGGTGGCATATCTTCGAATCAACAACAGTTCCTGTAATTTTTGCAAGCAATTAGTCCTTGTATTATTACCAAGACAATGGAATCACATATTACATACAGTATGCTATACCGGAAAAAATACAGTATCCTACAATGAGCATACCCAAATTTCCTTTCTGAAAATATTTAGCTTACCCAAATTGTGTTTTAATAGTTTCAATAATAGCATGAAAAAAATGGTATCATATAAAAAAACAGTTAAATACTAAAAAGTTCACAATATGTTAGTGGACGTAATAATGTGCACTACATCCCATGGCTTCAAACATATAGAGGCCATGACTAGATGATTACCAGGTAAAATATTTCCACTTTTGTCCATGCTACTTCTGTCTTTGTGATTGTTTGCAAACAGTCTTGTATGGTGACGCTTTTGAACCACCACAAACGTTACAGGAGGTTGGTAATTTGGTTCTAGGGACGCACAAGCCTAGAAGAAAGCATTTGTTAGAAAATGTCTGAAGTGGTTAGAAGATCTACATTAGAAAACACAAGTGTATCCTACCTTACGGATAGCATCCAACTCATAAAGGAGAACTTGGTAGAATTGGCCTTCACTAACGCCATCCCTGGATGAAAGATGGTGTTAAAAAAATTGCGGGGAAGATATAGTGTTAATTTATAGAATAACCAGATATGCTAGTTTAATTGCCACATAAAAAGGCCTTGAAATGTTCTTTTTACTCCGCTCTACAAAAGATGCCAAACCTAAACATTATTGTGTTTGACTATCTATTATCTTATAGCATTTTCACTAGCTCACCGATAGAAAATTATCCTCAATGGTTTCTGTCCCGTGGCCTTCCTGAATGATATTAAGAGTTCCCTGCACAGCAAAATAAACACATCAAGTATCTCATTGAAAAAGTTATTTTACTAGTTTTCAAGAAGTGTTCCTTGATAAATACCTGACCATGCCTCCTGTTACGGTGCCTCTCTGAGGATCATGCCATGTTTTGTAAAGGTCCTGAATGAGCTCTTGTCGGTGTGCCTGCGCACACACCAATCCAGCATATTTTGTAACTTCCGGCCAGTCTTGAGAAGCCACAACCTGCAAGCAGCTAATTAGAAAAGGGCCAAATAATATATGTATGTATGGAGAGTGATGTGGAATAAGAAGAACAGGTCTCTAAGACTTACTGCAGCAATGGATGGACTAGAGTCCTCCCCAGTTTCAGGATGTGTTACATCTGCACCAAATATAATAGTTGGTATGTCACTGACCAACGGAATCCTCCAACTTAGCGCATCCACGAGCACGGTGTTTCTTCCTCCCATCTGAATTTAATCATATCAACATGTCATAAATTAGCATGGTAGCAAATTACTAGATTATTGGTCTACAGTATGTTTGTTGTAAATAAGGTGATAAAGTTAGTACCTTAACATTGATTTTTAGTGAGACATTTGCCAAATATTGCTTGCTGATCTTAAAAACATGTTTCGTTAAGCAACATTGCGATATCAAGCCCAAATCGGTTTCGCAGATACGCTTGATGTCACCTGCAAAAATAGAGTTTATGATTCAAACCAATATAAGAGAATTCAGAAGAAATGAGAATACACGGGGTAATTAGCATGATTGGCACTTACCATATAAAGCTCCATTATTGTCTGGGAGGATGGCCAAAAGAAGTTCAAGTTCTTTACCCTTGAGTTTGTGTAGTGCAACATTATACACATGCTTTAGTGCCTTCGCTACTTGATCTGGTCTAGCTGAATATATTGGAAGCACAGGTTCACTGTTGAATTCCTGCAATAACAGCAGAGATCAAACTAAACAACATGCTACGCATGAAAGTTTACAATGGCCATGTAAAAAAAAATTATCAGAAATGAGGGTTACACTACCATGCCCGAAATTTGACACATTTGTGCCAACTCTTGGCAGAATCCGCGTGCAGTGGTTTCTTGAACACTCCTTGAGAAGTTTATACAAGCCCAGTGACTTACCTTGCCCCCATTGATCACTTTCTGAAAAAGTTGAGTTTATTTTAGTTGTAAACAAAGTGTGATCCGCACCATGATAAATAGGACATGAGGCGTGCAACTACTGCAGAAATAGAATCTAACCTTGTTCACCATGTTCCATTGACCAACCTGTGGCAGGCACTCCTTTTCCTTTCCAGCATCATGATATTTCAGCTGTACTCCACAAAAAACCATGTCCGCATTATTAGCAAAGAGTATCAGCTAACTATAGACAAGAATAACACTGTACGATCATAACTGTACCCAAGGTGCAGGAAGGACCCGCGCTTCAACGGATGTTAGCTTCTCACTTATGTTGATCCCAAATTCCTTTGCGTAAGGATCTTGGTCATATCCGTTTTGATGGACTGTCTGAAAACAAATTCATTTAGACACCTGAGCTCTATTTACCAACAGCATTGATCAGCAAAATTCTTCCATGAAGAAAAACCCTAGTACTAGCATGTATTGCATGGGAAGTTTGGACCACAGGCAAATAAAAACAAGCACTTAAGGATAGGACAATTAATGAGCATGAGCATGCTGCATGCATGTGTGGCAATGCACAGGACTTGTTTTAACAAGACCATCAGCTTCGTTGGAACAAAAACCTAGCACATCTAACCCTACCCAACATGTAAATGTATATGCAGTTATTCATGTGATTAGGAGAAAACTCTGGACCTGTAGAATATCCATTTCCTTTTCTCTAGGCCTTTGGCATGTAACCTTTAGCAGTGATGTGATCTGCTTTTCGTTCAACCTCTTTGTGTATCTCTGACCCTCAACAATCTTGCAGGCCTGGTAAGAAAAGTCACAAAAACACAATCGACCGATGTAACACTGATACTAACATTACAATTCGTACCGAGGAAGTAAAAAACATTACTCCAATATACAAATTGGCCAGCTAACAGGACTTGCGATTTGCCAAGCTTACCTCCATTGGTAGATAGTTTGCCTTCTTTTGGTTTCCAACCATAAGGCAAGGAAGATGTGATTGCTGAATGGTAAACCCATACATTTCCTTGAAATACTCCACGACAGACTTCATATTCATTTGATCGTCAATTGGGAAACTGTCAAAAGAAGCAAAATCAACCACAGTTGGGCACTTTGTAGCAATCAGGCTCCCATGTATATATAATTAGGCTCACTCTATCTACTGATTAGATCCAATCAATATATTGAAGTACGCGGTTTGAATTTTAAGGTAGGAATCAAGAGGGTGTGCTATTAGGCCTTTGTGCTTGCTGAAAAGCTTGGTGTAGACATCTGCCAAACAATGGCTCTTTTTTTTGTTTTTGTTTTTTTTTTTGAAAAAGGGGAATGCCCCGGCCTCTGCATCAGAACGATGCATACGGCCCTAACCAAACAATGGCACTACATGGGAGCAACGGAATGAAGCACAATCTAAACTTACATGAGTTCATGAGTTGGCTGTGCAGTCACCCCCGAAATGCGGTACTTCCGCCTCACATTTTCCCGGTGAGTAACCTCGACTTTGACGCCCCGCAACGCTTTCTTGATCTGCTTGGCATTTAGGAAAATATCTTCGTTAGGCAACGCGGCACAATCAGAAGGACATGAACGAACCAGCTAACAGTCTGTAACCAATACAGTAGCAAGCAAAGGAATAGCATCTGGCACATGGCCAGTGCAGCAGTAGTATGCCAGATTCCTTGCTCCCCACAGCGACGATTTACCTTAATTCTGTTTGCATCCGACAATGGCCTTGACATGACATCCTTCCCTAGTATCTGGGCCACGAAGTCGATCACCGGCAGCGCCTCGATGAACGCGGTGGACGACATATCTGGCATCAACATCAGTCACCGTGTAAGCGAGCAGCAAGCACAGGGCCAGGGCAGGAGATCACATGCATGGGGGGGCACAAGATGTTCGAGCATCTCATCTCACCGATGTTGAGCGACAGGCCCATCTGTGTCGGCCGGAGGCTCTGGTAGAAGCCGCACCACGACTGCAGGCCGTCGCCGAGCCGCTGCGGCTTCCTTATGTCCGGCGAGTAGAACGACCGCCCTATCGCCACGTGCCTGCCATTGCACAGGAGACGCCATCAGCTCAGCTCCATCCAATAAGCTTGAATGAAGTTGCAACGGATGATGCGTGCTGTGCGTCCTAATTTGAATGCAGGCGCCGAGTGAGTGAATACCTCTGGCTGGCGAGCTCCCGGAGGACGATGTCGAGGACCTGGACGGCCTCCTGCGGCGCGTCGGCCTGCCGGCCGGCGATGAACTGCCGGAGGTGGTGGAGGTCGGCGCGCGCGGCGAACTTGATGGCGACCCTGTACTCCCTCTCGCTGCAGCACCGTCGTCGACCAGGCAAGTAGCAAGACATGAGTTGGCTGCCATCAAGAAGGAGGGCGTAACAAGAGTAGAAATGCCGAAATGCGGGCGCGTACCGTGGGGGCACGCCGGTGCCGCTGTCGTGGTCGGTGAGGCGGACGACGAACTCGCGCGCGTCGAACGGGAGGGCGCCCGCGGTGTAGAGGCTCTTGCGGCCGTCGTAGGCCGGGAGGCGCATTCCGAGGTCGGACTCCCGGTAGAGGCGCACCAGCTCGGCGATGATGGCCCGGTTCACGCACCGGGAGGTCACCTCCGGCGTGATCTTGACCTGCAAGGACGCCAACAAAGCCAGCATTTTTATTCTTCCATCTCGACCGCGCTCTGGGAGCGGGAACGGCGGGGGGAACGAGCACTTACGTCGTACTGGGTGAGGTCCTTGTCGGGAATCTCGGCGAGGAAGTGGTTGGCCTTGACGACGCAGCGCGCGCCCACGGTCCCGAACCCCGGCCGCCGGCAGAAGGACAGCCCCTTGCCGGGCACGGGCGGGCCAATGACGGCGCGCGTGGCCGCCGCCGCCGCCACCGCCGCCACGGGCCCCGGCGCCGGCCGCGGCTCCTCCGCGGGCCTGGCGCGCCCGCGGCCGCCGCGCCGCTTCCCGCCGCACCTCTTGGCTCCCTCTGGCGGCGGCGGGTGCGGCGGCTCCGCCTTGGGCTGCGCGACGCTGCTCTGCAGCGGCTGCTTCCTCCCACCGCCGCCGCCGCCCCCTCTGGGCTGGCGCCGGGGCTGCTGCTGCGGCGGCGGCGTCATCTCCAGCACCTCCAGCATGTGAGCAAGCGGCTGGCGACGCGCTGGTTACCCGACAAGGCGGTCGCTGGCAGGACCGGAGCGGGCGGCCCCCTGCGCGCCCCCTGCACGGCGCCTTATAATGTGACCACAGTAGCCTGCGCGATCAGCAGCAAGGAGCAAAGCAAGAAGAACCCACCCACTGTAAAAACGAAGGAGAGGAGCGGGGTAAGGAGGGAAGAGAAGAGAGAGGATGGGTTAATGGGGGCGGGCGGGACAGAAAGGCATTAGAACCGGCACGGCACTGATGCGGCAACAGCAGCAGGTTTGACCTCTTGTGGCCACAGTCGCAGGCACGCAGGGTGGGGGGGTTCCCTTCCGTGATACTGTACATCCTCTGCGGTGCGGCGCGCGGCGCTCCAATTAATCCATCCTCCGTCCGGGATGGGGTTTACAAAGGTGGCAGGCGTCGTAGAAAGCAAACGGCGGGGGGCGGGGGGCAAGGAGACGGTAGCATTTATTCGTAGCATGGGTATGGGCCGTGTGGATGGATTAATCGGGGCGCGAGATACTCTAGTGGGGAGGTGAGCTTCCGATGAATGGTGGCATCGGAGGAGGAGGTCGGATGATGGGGATTTTCATTGAAAAGTGCATCGCATGTTCGTGCGCCTGGCCGCTAGTGCCTTGTACTCTACTATTATTGTTGTTCATCGCACCCAGGAGCGGAGGTCGTAGACTGTTTGTTTATTTACAAAAGAATGAGGAGCTACTTTGTGTCTTTATTGTTAGTACTCCCTCCGTCCGGGTGTATAAGTCATTCACGTAGTTCTAGGTCATCGATTTGAGGAATTAAATATGTGTTATATGTCATGAAAAGTATACCACTAGATTTCCACACGGATGTAGTTTCTAAATATATATTTTTTGTCACATATAATACATATTTAGATAGTTAAATTATCGACCTAGAACTACGCGAATGACTTATACACCGGGACGGAGGTAGTAGTATATAATACTCCCTCCGACTCCTTTTTACTAGTTCACTTTGTGTCTTTGTTGAATAATCAATAAAGTGGCCGTATGCATCTTCCAGATGCAGAGGCCGGGGGTCATCCTCTTTTTCTAAAAAGAATGTAATATTTGTCTAAAGTCAAACCTTGTAAACTTTGGCCAAGTTTATAGAAAAAAATATCAACATTTCAAATATGAAATCAACAACATTAGATGCATGACGACATTAGTTTTCATATTATATAAATTTAGCTTTGTAGATGTTGATGTTTTTTCATATAAATATAATCAAGCTTTCTAAAGTTTGATTTCAGACAATTCTTATATGCACGGTAAAAAAGACCGGGAGAGTAAATAATCCTTCAAAAGGAGAGCATGTGTGAGAGCGTGTGCTGCATGATGCGGTGGTGCGCATACTGTAAAAAACTGTGGGCTCTAATCCGTAGTGAATTGCCTGTAAGAGTAGCATTTCTCCTCTCACACTGTACTCCTGGACGTGCTTCTTTCTTACACAGCCCCAACTTTCATATGGTTTTTGCACAGAATACTTGAAAATGGCACCAAATTAACATACGAGCAACATGAATTAACCGAATCGTTTGAAAGCCATACCACTACTACTTGTGGAACGAAATTCCTGTACGGACGTTGGATTAGCAAGGGGTTCTCAGGTTGCTGGTGATGGTCCCGTGAGTGGCACTACCGTAAACCTGACGCTAGGCTACCCCTAAACAAACAAGGCAACCAGCGCTACTCTACTCTGCTCCACTAGTCGTACAAAGCAGCGGCAAACGTCGTCCACCAACAGCCTCGGTGGCCGACAGCAAGGAAGAAGGCGCCCCGCTGTTCCAGAATAGAACCCTCAATCCTCATGGCCCGAACGCATTCTATATTCCTTCATCCGTCTCTGGCACGCGCACGGCCCCAAACACTGCCGCACGACGGCAGCGCCAGCCCAGCCAAGCCGGAGAATGAGCACCCATAGGCATGGCCCGGCCTTCGGCGTTCAACGTCGTGGGCGCGGCCACGGCGGCGGGCGACGGCGCGCCGGCCGAGGCGTCGTTCCTGTTCCGCTCCGAGGGAGACAAAGCGGAGCGTTCGACCAGAGGCTACAGGCCGCGCGAGTGGAGGAGGCAGCAGCGGGAGGCAGCGGCTGCGGCACGAACCAACTGGCCCAGTGCCCACCCACCGTACCGCCCCGCGCCAGCCTGCCCCGCCGTCGCCGCTGCCGCTGTGCGTGAGTGGGGTTAATGCCTGTGCCTGCGCGCGCATGGCATGGCATGGCAGCGGCTGCGTGCGCGTGCTGCTTGCTTGCTATACTATTGCGTGCAGAGTTCAGGGCCAGGCCTCTGCGGCCCGGCTGCTGCGGCATGGCCTCGTTAGTGCGTTTTGTTTTGTTTTGGGCCCGTCGCCTCCTCCATTACTTATACTTGCTAGAAAGGCGCCATCATGCCCTTGGTAGGGCAGGGCATGCACTACGTCTACGGCGGCCGGGGCCCTGGAGTTTCTTTTGAGTCGGCCGGAGGGAGGATCGGAACAGATTCCCTGGCCGCCGTCTCCGCGATGGATTTGGATTATGGATGCATCGGCGGGAACGCGTTGGCATCGAGCTATTAGGGGAACTCGTACGGATTGAGCAGCGACATGGCGGCAACTTGGTACAGTACTACTAGACGTTTGGAATGTCTCGTGGAAATCGTTGCACTACTTGTACTACGTGATTAATTAAGGGCAGACACCATCTCGTAATGGCGTTACCCTAATCGAGGTCTAATGCTGAAGCGTCCGTGCCAGATTCCTCGTCACTGTCACGCACCTCTTGCCGCGCAGACTCGTCTCCCTCCTCCTCTGTGGAGGCCTGTTCTGGTCAATAAAGCTGTGCCGCGTCGCACGGAGAGATGCCGGGCATGGCGCAAGGCTGAGGCAGAAACAGAAACAGGAACAGGTGGTGATCGCGCCCACAATCTGCATGGTGCGGCGCCAGATTGTGCGGCGTGGGGACGCCCACTACGGCGTCGCGTCGCTCGATCGGGGCTCGATGGAGGAGTTGACCGGCGGGCGGGAGGAGATGCGATGCAACATCCACGCCGTGCGTACGGAGGTGGTGGGGAGCGGAGAAAAGCCATCATTGACGGTGTGGTGCAGGCAGCGCACCAGGTGTGGTACGCAGCAGTCCTGCCGCCGCTGATGGCGAGGGCAGAGAGAGTTATCATGGCGGCGTTGAAGCTGGGAACGGGCCATGATGCTCGCTCGGCCCTGCATGCACACATGCACACATGCTTTCCCATCCGAGAGACGGAAGGGAGGAAGATTTTTTGGAAGCACCATGGCTAGAGCCTAGAGGAGCGCGCACGTGAATGGCATGCGGGTGCTACTGTGCCATGGTATTATCACGAGAACGGAGATGGCCTCGATCGGTCCGAAGCCGAGGCAAAACGCACGCCAACAGGGATACCAACGAACGACAGAGAGACAGGCCACACGGTGCCGTCCCGATCGCCGGCGTCTTTTGCCCCGGGCGTGGGCGTGGGCGTGGGCGGGACAGCGACGCGGCGTGCGAGCCGCGCCGGAGCCATGCGACCACCAAGCGGCGCGGGGAAAGGCAGCGGATGGAGGCGAGACAGACAGCCCATGCGCTGCGTGCGCGCGCTCCCGGGGTGGAAGGGGTCGCCGTCCGGTCCGGGGCCCCGTCGGCGTGCGCGCTTGGCCGTTCGCCCACGCGGGGGCGCGTACGGGCGTGAACGCCGCAGACACACGGAGGCTGGCGGCACGCGCGCACGCGGGAGGAGCCATGCACGCACGCGCGCGTGGAGTGGGGGGAACGGAAAATGGTCCGGTTTTATGTTTTTGTCCGTCTTTTTCGGAGCAACGGTTTCTTTCACTTGTATAGATATAGACGACTACGGAGTACTTTTTTTCGTGCGCAAGGGGGAATATAGCTCGTGTGTCACTACGAACATATAATTGTGGCGTGCCACCCAGAGAAGCTAGATGAAGATGCCGTTGATTTTTGTGTTAAATAAGTGTGTGTGTGTACAACAGCGGTCGAATTTGTACTAGCATGTCGGCAAAAATATTTGTATTTGTGTCTTTGTTTTGATGTAAATGTCGGTACACCATAAAAAATGTGTTATACGGCTCAGAAAAAAATTATATTGACAACAAGACAAGCAACTATATAGAGATGCCGTGTTTGGTCCAAGATAGACTAGATGAAGCTGATCGCCATGGTCGTGCGATGACAAGAAACATTGTCTAGATTCCTAGCTGGCTCAGTATTCATTCCATGGCTTTTCATTCCCCGGTATAATGTCGATGGGTTCTTTTGCTCACCGCAGATCGATCTCACATGGTGTCGGTCATCTCCAATTTGTCGATAGCCTCGACTAGAGACCCTACTTTTGGTATTATTTTTCAATATGGCACGCAGCATTTGCCTTGTTTGCGTGAAACCTAACATTGAGTGGGTGGTTTTTCCAGACGGGCTTTGCAAAGCAAGCCAGAAAATGCCAGGCTCTGATTCGGCCTAGGACTTGAGAAAATATTATTTTTAATGTTAAATAACTCATTGTCGAGATTAAATGATAGAATCATATTCCTACTTCCATCTATAAATCCTAAAAGCATGTTTCTCGGTTCTTTTCTAGGGTTTCAGACTAGGTTTTAGCCCTAGATAGCGGGATTTGCCCCAGTTTAGTTTCCGCAACATTTTAATATTGCACAGGAAAACGTGTTTGTGTTGTGCATTATGTGTATATGTCAAGAGCATATGCGGTCTTAAAACACATAGCGCAATTCAAGTTCTATCACAAGCCATAAAAATGCCTAAAACACATACATACATGTTTGTTAAAATGTGTTTGCCAAGCGCGTGAATTTTCTTTTAAAAGTCTCAGGCGCATCTTTTGTTCAATTTAGTTCTAGACTGTTTTGCAGAGTGATTTGTGGAGTATCGATGTCATTTTTTTTTATCAAGTTTCATATTTTAAAATTCTCAGCCACTTATTATTATTATTTGGTTGTTTCATGTCTATAAGTTTTGCAGCACTCCTTTGTTCCAATTACCCTTTGGTGGTGGGACACGTAAGCGACCAAAAACTCCCGAAATCTGCAGCTCATCTATCACGCGTCTTGAAATACTTTTATTTTCATCCGAAATTACGTGTCTTAGATTTAAATACATTCGTATCTAGACGAATCTAAGACAAATAATTGACTGAGAGAGTATTATTTTCGTTTGTTTCTCTCGCCCGAGAAGTGTCCCCGGACGGACGGCCGAGTTATGAACACCTTTGGCGCAACCGCCCGATTTGGGTAAAAAAAGGTACTGCTACGTACACAAAGCTTGCACGCATGAAAATGAAAGTGGGAGGCGTGCTGCCGCGGCGCGCACAAGCCCGGCAGAGCCGGCACGCGCATCTTCATCAAGCCACGCCAAGCAACACAGCACAGTGGCTGACGCACGCGGTGGGGCCGCCTGCCGCGGCCGTACGGGCAGCGCGACGCGTGCACGTAAAATCTACCCGTCACGTCGGTCGCCCGGCGGGGCGCCACCGCCGCCGCGCCCTCCCTGCCGGAGGAAGGAGCCGGGCGAGCGGTCGCGGTGATCGGATCGAACGTACGCACCGCGCCGGTGAGGTGACACCGGCCGGCATTCTCCCTACGGACGAACGGACGGATGGATGGACGGGCGACGTGCCGGCAGGCAAGCACCCACCGGTAGGATGATAGCTAGATAGGGCCACTCGCTGAGTCATTCCACAGAGCTCCACTGCGTAGCAGCTGGCTGGCTCTATCTTTTTTTTACCCTGGTCGACGGGTGAAAGGAAGAGAAAAGGGCCGCAAATGCTCTGCGGAAAGAGGCTTTTGGCACGGACCCATGAAAGCTAGCCGGGTTGTTTTTTTCACCGCTGTCGTGGATAAAAGAGACCTGCTTGCTTTGAGACCTCATTTCTTTTTCTAAACGGAGATGCTATTCGTCTACGCTGTCGCCCACTCGCCCCAGCATGCGTGTGCTGTTTTTTGCAGCAAAATGAAATGTAGTTTTTTTTTACTTTACTGCTCATAATACTACCGTTTTCACCCTGGGGGTGGAATGAAGTGCGCTCACATGAGTTGGTAGACTAGAAAAAGAGTGGCAGTAGCAGAAAAAATCTACGGGAGATAGGGTGCCCACTCATTCGCCTACGTGGTGTCCACTCACTAGCCAGCCACATGTAACCTGCCAGGCTCAAGAATAATTTTCGTCGTCGATGGTGTGCTATCAAGTATCAATCTAGCATGGCAGGACAAGTAGATGAACACGGCCTACTGTGCTGCTTTCATGGAAGGGAAAAAGGACCGAGGATCAGCCAGCCTAGGGCGCCCTACCGCGGAGGCAAGAAGGAGAGTCGGAGGAAGACGACGAGCGGGAAGCCTACAAGCGACGCAATCATGAGTTGTTCCGCCCAAGTTTGAAGAAGTGGATCGCGTGCATGCTGCATGCATGCGTCCATTTAATGGCCGGCAGAGGATGGATGGAGAGAGAGAGAGAGAGAGAGAGAGAGAGAGAGAGAGAGAGAGAGAGAGAGAGAGAGAGAGAGAGAGAGAGAGAGGAGAGGATGTGAGCTAGGCAACGACCACCGGAAGCTACCGTAGCGTACCTGAGCGATGCGTGGTGATAGAAGCCTCAGGGAAGCGCGCTCGGGATCCGAACGGCTCCTGGCTGCTATCCAAGCTAGCTTCCTCTCGGCTGCTCCCTTGGCAATGGCAACGGTGGGTAGTCGCAGTGAGCAACGGCTAAGTGTAGAGGATAGTAATAAGCAGGCAGGCAAAGATCCGGTCCAAAGTGGCATGAGGCGCCGGAGGGGCGCTGCGCTTATATAAAGCCGCGGGAAAAGCAAAACTAAAAGGCAAAGCAAAGCAAAGCTAGTAGCCGGGGGCCACGCCATTGCCATGCCATGCCATGCACGCAGCCTAGCCCGAGCTAAAGCAGAGCCAGTGCTCACGCACGCACAACACAAAAGCGGCGGCCGTCTTTTCACGCACCCCGCCCGCTTCCTTCTTTTTACCCCTGCGATTACTAATCTGCCTCTCCCTCTCTTTTACCTCTCGTCTTTAGGCGAGGCCTTTGGTGGAACGTAGAACGTTACGGTTTTCCTGATTTACCGCGTGGCTTTTTACGCACGGTGAAAACACGAGAAACACGGCGTGGCGACCTCTGAGTGTAGAGAACGTTTTCTTTTCATTTTTTGCCCCGGACAGATTATGTGTTGGGTAGACATTCCGTCGCCGGCCTGCGGCGGCCTCGAAACAAGGCGTGCGCCGGCCGGCGAGGGGTCGTGGTCGTACGTCGTACGTCGGTCCGAGCAAAGCGATCAAGGGGAAAAGCAGCGCATGCAAATGCACGCGACGGACCGAGAGCTACAAAGCGGCTTGCTCGCCGGCCGCCGCCCGAAAAGGAGACGGGGGCGCTGAGGGGGAAATCTCACGCACCTCTTTCGTTTTCTTTCGAGAGAGAGGAGAGAAAAGAAACTTGGCGCTGGCTTTGCGCGCGTTTAACATGACCGGGCGCGGTCACCGAGCCGGTGCGTTTTCTGTTGTTCCGGTGGGGTGGAGCAGCTGACTGACGGTGGATGGAGCCTCGGGAAACTGTTGACGGGCAGGGAGCCACTGGACCACTGCTATTTAGCTGTAGCTTGGGGTTGGGGAGTTTCGTTTGAACCTGCGGACCGGTGATACAGTTTTGGGTTTCAATTTCCGACCAAGAAGTATCAGCTGAACAGATTCAGCAATTCTCTGTTGAAGACAAAATGATTGATAAAAATTGTAGCAGTTTTATGAGTTTGGTGAAGACTATTCCTCGTTTAAGGGTGGAATCTAAGGTGGTGATGATCATAGGATGCACGGGAGGTGAGTTTCAGGATATAAGTATTTGTCAGCATAATACTCTGCTGTCCAGGGACATTGACAGTGAACAAAATGGAAGGCAAGCAAGGGAATTTGGATGGCACAGTTGATATCCTATGTTTATTTTTATCTTCGACCCTGGTGAAGTGACATCCACATCGATGTTTTCATCCATGCCAATGGATATGAGGTATGATAATTTTGGGGAAGATATGGGTGATTGGCTGGGAGAAGTGTTTAAAGCTGACGTTCAAAGAGATGGCAAGGCACGGTCTATTGATATTACTGCTGCTGGGAAGGGGGCATATGAGGGAAAGGAATTTTCAAAAGAAACAGTAGCGAGGCACAAAGAAGATGATGAAGACTTAAACTTAGTCAACTCTAGATCAGCCAAGAGACTGCCGATGGGAAAAGATGGTTTCGATGATGGAAGTACAGCAGAGGATATTGATCGTATAGCACTGACAGGAGCCTTTATTCCATATGGACGACAGGGGGTCAGTCGCATATGGTTAGCTCGACGTCAGGAAGTAAACGCCAGAAGGACGATGAAGATGTGTGGAGCTACAATTTATGCAGGATCGGCGCCTCCTTTGGGGAGGACCGCCGGGCACAATGAATATCTTGAGTTTGAACTGTCGGGGGTGCGGGCGACCCGAGACAGTTCAAGAGATATGCAGTTTGATTAGATTGCATCACCCGTCACTGGTCTTTCTCTCGGAGACCAGATTGTCTGATAAGAGAGCTCAAGATCTTAAGTTCCGTTTTGGATTTAGTAATGCTTTTGGTGTGAAGAGTGAAGGACTGAGTGGTGGCTTGGTCCTTTTATGGAATAATGACTCGGCGGTCTCTTTAAATTCATACAGCCAGTCACATATTGATGTGTTTGTACAAAATAACTTGCTGGGAGAGAGGGAGTGGAGATTTACGGGGTTCTATGGTCAACCGGTACGATCTCGTAGGAAGCTCAGCTGGGATCTCATGAAGTTCCTTCGCAAGGAATATGACATACCATGGTTAATTACAGGGGACTTTAATGAGATATTGGATGCCTCTGAACAATTTGGTGGTAATGTACGGGAGGAATGGAAGATGGATGGGTTCCGGGATGCAGTTGAGATATGCAAGCTATGTGATTTGGGGTACTCTGGACTCCCCTTTACATGGGATAATAGGCAGCAGGGCAGGGATAATATCAAAGTCAGACTTGACCGCGCGATGGTGGATGAAACATTTATGGAGCTGTTTGACAATACAGGGGTGCAGCATATCCAAACAACAGAATCAGACCACTGTGCTCTTTCAATTGTCATCAAACAATCAGAGTGGATTGATTCAAATGCTATGGAGAGACCCTTCCGTTTCGAGAATGCTTGGACAAGACATGAAACATATGACAGAACAGTAGAGGAGAGTTGGCTTGATGGTGCGTCAGATATGGCCTCAGTGCATGGTGCGTTGGGAGGAGTAAGAAATAAATTGAAGAAGTGGAGTATGGATGAGTTTGGCTCGGTTAAACGTCAACTAAAGATTATGCGACAACGTCTTGAAAAACTGCGTGCTAATACTCTGTACACAGGTCCGACAGGAGAGGAGAGGAAATTGATGCGGCGGATCTCAGAGTTGCTGTCAAGAGAGGAGATGATGTCCAAGCAGCGGTCTAGAGCAGATTGGCTAAAGGATGGTGACAGGAACACTGCCTTTTTTCACGCTCGTGCGAAGGAGAGGTTCAGAAGGAACAAAATTAAATTACTAAAGTGTGCTGATGGTACGGTTAAAACGTCTCAAGAGGAGATTGAGAAGAGTGCCAATGAGTTCTATAAAGCGATGTTTACAGCTCAGCCGGATTCTAGGCCGGAAGTGGTCACGGAATGGATTCCTCCAAAAGTAACAACAGATATGAATGAGAGATTATGTGCCCCGGTCACAGATGATGAGATTGAGCAAGCTCTCTTCAGTATGCATCCGAACAAATCACCTGGGCCGGACGGATTTACTGCAGGTTTTTATATCCGTCATTGGAATATTTTGAAACAAGCTATATGCAGAGCTGTTCGGGATTTTTTGGAGGGAGGAGTTATGCCTGATGTGGTTAACAGTACCGTACTTGTCCTTATTCCAAAAGTCAAGTCACCCCAGGAGCTTAGTCAGTATAGACCGATTTCGCTATGCAATGTTTTATACAAAATTGCATCCAAAGTCTTGGCACTTAGACTCAGGCCTATTCTAGATGAGATTATTGCTGAAGAACAGAGTGCCTTTGTGCCGGGACGCTTAATCACAGACAATGTCTTGATCGCTTATGAGAATATCCATTACTTGAAAAAGAAGAAAGGTAAAGGAAATGCATGTGCAGTCAAACTTGACATGGCGAAAGCCTATGACCTCATCGAGTGGTCTTATTTGCGATAGGTAATGAGGAAAATGGGGTTCTCAGAACAGTGGATAGGGAGAGTGATGGCTTGTGTGGAGACTGTCTCTTTTTCAGTCCGGGTGAATGGGCGTTTTTCTGAATTTTTCAAGCCATTCAGGGGAATTCGACAAGGGGATCCCTTGTCACCTTATCTATTCTTGTTGTGCGCCGAAGGTCTGAGTAGCATGTTGAAGTACAAGGGGCCTGCTCATTTGGCTAAAGGTATTAGAGTGGGAACCCATGCACCTTGGATCTCGCACCTCTTATTTGCAGATGATTGCATGATTTTCTCCCAGGCTACGATTCAGGGTGCAGAAAGGCTCCATGATATTTTGGAGTTGTATAGAGAAGGTTCCGGCCAGCTGATAAACAAGGAGAAATCGGCTATTTTCTTTAGTGCCAACAGCTCGGATGAAGAGAAGGCAATTTTTCATGAGAGAATGGATGTTCACACAGAAGCTTTAGCTGAGAAGTACTTGGGATTACCCACGGCACTTGGGAGATCTTCTGAGGATCAATTCGACCATATTGTTACAAGTATAAGGAAGTTGGTTACTGGCTGGGCTCCAAAACTTATGAACAGTGCAGCCAGGGAGGTTTTGATCAAGTCAATTTGCCAAGCAATACCTACTTACTCAATGAGTTGCTTCAAATTGTCAAAGAAAACCTGCAAAAAAATTATTAGTGTGGTGGCGCAATATTGGTGGGGAGGAGACGGAGTAAAAAGAAAGATGCATTGGAAAAAGTGGCAGGATATAGCGGTACCCAAATGTGTTGGTGGAATGGGTTTTAGGGACCTCCAGTTATTTAATAAAGCCATGTTAGCTAAACAAGGATGGAGGCTATTGACTAATCCCGAATCGCTATGTGCAAGACTTTTGAGAGGGAAGTATTATAACGGCAAAGACTTCATGACCGCTACAAGAAGAAGGGGATCCTCACACACTTGGCGCGCCATATTGTTTGGTAGAGAAGCTCTTGAGCTGGGCCTAATCAAGAGGGTCGGTGATGGCGAATCAATTAAAATATGGGATGATCCGTGGATCCCAGCCAACTATAATTACAAGACCTTAGTAAAGCTTCCTCTTGCTGCAGTTAATAGAGTCAATGAGCTACTGGATGTAGATAGCAGAACATGGGACGAGGAATGTGTGAGAACTAATTTTACTGTGATTGATGCTGAAGCTATCCTGCGAATTCCAGTCAATGCGGGAGAGGATTTCTGGGCATGGCAACCTGATAAGATGGGCATTTTCTCTGTGAGGTCGGCTTATAAGTTGTTGACTGAGGAACAGGGTAGGATGACCCAGGTGTCAGGCTCGGACAATGGATACTGTAAGGCGTTTAAGATACTTTGGCGAATGGAGGTTCCTCCCAAAGTAAGATGTTTCTGGTGGAGAGTTATTCACAACTTTATTCCGTGTCGTGTTGTGCTGCAACATCGTCATATCGAGAAAATACCTTACTGTGAGGACTGTGGTGTTGAAGAAACTACATACCATGCTCTATTCACTTGCAATTGGGCTCGCAGGTTCTGGGAGCAGATGAAGGTACGCACTGGGATTAAAATTCCAAATCTTCATCCTGATTCATGGCCCCTTGATATGATACAGGGAGGTAAGGTGGATCACTTTTCAGCATGTACGATCTTATGCGGGGCATGGTCAGTTTGGTCTGAGCGCAATGCCAGAAGACATGGGGAGCAGCGACGATCAATTGCAAAATCTATCCAGTGGGCAATAGATATTGCAGTAGATTTATCACAACTTGGGAAGGAACAACAAAAGTCAAGTCCGCGGGTGCAGGCTCGCTGGAAGCCACCGGATGAAAATGTTCTAAAACTGAATGTGGATGCTCAGTATGGGGAGGCTGCAGGTCATGGGGGTACCGGATGTGTTGTCCGTGGTACAAATGGGAACCTTATTCGGGCACAATCCAGATGGTATGAATTTGCCGCTTCTGCTACAATGATGGAAGCATATGCAATTCGTGATGCGGTCCGGTTAGCGAGCGACATGGGATGGCAGCGGATCAAAATCGAGACTGATGCTTTGCAAGTTGTCAACTCGTGGAAGACCCAAGCATTTGAAAGGGCTGATATTGCATGTCCTATGCAGGAGGTCAAGGAGCTATGCGGGAACTTTGCTAGTTTTAGTATATCTTTTGTTGGTAGGGAAGCCAATATGGCGGCCCATCTGTGTGCTCATCAAGCTAGTGAGGTTCGTCGGAGATGTCTTTGGATCAACTTTGTTCCAAATTTTCTTCGTGATTGTATTACCCGCGAATGTTTTACGACTGAGTAATCTATAGAGCTCCTGAATTGCAAAAAAAAAAGGGAAGGCACAGTGGTGCAGTGAGGAGGCATACAGTGAAGTCCGCTTTGTACTCCCTGCGGCACTGTTCACGGCAAGTGCTGCGCTTGGTTTGTTTGCTTTGAGGTGAACGTACTTGGTTCGAAAACGAAATACCCATCTATACCCTGTTTGAAATTCCCATTTTTCCTTTTGACTTTTTTAAGAATCAAAAGTTGTGCATAGATTTATAGTAGATATTGTGAAGTAAAAACATGATTTTTAAAAATCTGGAAATTTACAGTGTTCATGGATTTAGAACAATGTTCTGAAATTGGAAAAAAGGGTTGCAAGTTTTAACATGCTCATGAACTTTAAAAATGTTCTTGTATTTGAATTTTTTTATGATTTTTAAAATGTTCTGAATTAAATGTTAAAAAATAAAAAAAGGGTAAATAACAAGGAGAAAGAGAATAAGAAATGGAAAAAAGGGAAATGATAATAAATACAAACAGGAAAAAGGCAAAAGAAAAACTGTTAAAACCTATAGAAAAAATGCAGAAAAGAAAGAGAAAACAAAATGTCAGTCAATACCTTCTAGAACCTTCTCAAAACAGCCGACCATTACGGCTATATGGATGTGTGTTACTCTCAACCAGCTACACACCCCCTTACAAGCAGGCCCCATAGCAATCCCCAGAGCTCCCGACTCACTAGAGGCTTCAAATCTTGGGAGTTTAGTTCAGGAACTTCTAAAATATTCATATATTTGAAAAAAGTGTTCACAGTTTCTAAAATGTCCATGAATTTAAAAAAATTAAACGAAAAATGAAAGGAGGGAAAGAGAATAAGAAATGAAAAAAGGGAAATGATAATAAACACAAAAACAAGAAAACAAAAGAAAAACTGTTAAAATCTGTGAGAAAACACAGAAAAGAAAGAAACGCAAAATGTCAGTCAATACCTTCTAGAACCTTCTCAAAACCGGCCAATCCATTACGACTATATTCGTATGTATGGATGTGCATTACACTCAACCAGTGACAACCCCCCCCCCCCCCCTACAAGCGGGCCTACCAATCCCCACAACTCCCGACGCACTAGAGGCTTTAAATCTTGGGGGCTTAGTATCTAAATAGATAGATGATGCAAGAAAAAAAAGACTTAAGACACCAAAGAACTATGTTTTTATCCAAAAAAATTACTTTTGTGTACACCATCACCAGAAAGCAATATTTATGAAATTTGTGCATAATTTTTTTAACAGAACCTCGTCGGAGGGTATGATGTTCCTATAGCAAAAAAGTACAGAGTGATCCGAACCAGATGATGGAGGTAGAGCAAGGTGTGCGTCAGACTGAGGCCACACCGCAACGTCGCCCTCGCGGATGAACGTCGCGTCAGCGGGAAGTGCGACACTAGGAGGAGTCACCCATGGAGCTTTGAGTTAACCCGAATCTATGAGAAAAATTGTCACAAGGGGTCGCGCTCATGCCATGCTTCGCATGGGCTTCACCCGCCAGTGTCCTTCAACGGCGGCGATGGGAAGGAGGAGCGAAGAAGGGGGTGGTGCCGCGGGGGAGGAGCGGGAGGAGCGGGTTTGAGTTGTGGTTTGATTGATCGGTGTTAAATATTTTATATCAGCACTGTAATGTTTCTTGTGTCATCCATGCATCTTCTTGTGAATGTTTTCCACGATCTTCTTGTTTCGGTCTTTTGTGATTTGAAAACACGGTAGCACCCCATGTTTGGGGGTAATTTAGCTTCAACAGCATGTGACACCCCTGGCTATCGCGGGGTCTTTTTTAACGGCCTTGGCAAGGCCATTATATGTGAACTTGATGAATGGAAGATAATTCTTTCAATTCATGTCGAAAGATATAACACATACTTTGAACATGTCTTCGAGAATTTGATTGTCTCTATCTACTTGACCACTAGATTGGGAGTCATAAGCCGTGCTAAAAGGAAAAATGAGTTCTCATAGCCTTCTGAAAGCATTCTATAGGGCTTGCAGTATTAGTTTCTTTTTCTTTTTGAAATAGGGGTAAAAACTTTGCCTCATCACATTAATTAAGAAGAATTTACAAACAAAATGCAACCATACAATAGGGGCTACAACCAATTACTCTCGTGGGCTCGTGGCATCAAAGATCCTAGATCTTTAGCCCCTGTCTTCTCCCATACAAGAGCTTCCCTCTAAATCTTGGTAAGCACGGTTCCTAGCATGGATGAATTATTTCTAAAAACCTGGAATTTTCTTCTCGCACAAAATCTCACACGATGTCAGTATCGTTAGGAATAGCAACTTAATATTACCTTGAGGCCAGAGCCAATATTTTTTTTTCGAAACCGAGGCAAAAGATTTGCCTCATCTATTAAATAAGAAGAGGATAGAGTTTGTTACAAGGGCACACTTTTACACGGCATGGAAGATTACTCACACAAAATAATGTTCCTTAATTTTTTTGCTCTGGCGGTGATTCAAAGGTTTGCCTCGCAGATGATGTTGTTTAGCAAGATTGGTGGTGGAGCACTCTTGTTTCGGAAAACACGGGCATTCCGCTCGTTCCAAATGGTCCATGACACGAGCATGGTTAGAGAGGCCATGGCCTTCCTGTTGGGGACTCCGGCGCCGGTCCTATTTGTCCACCATTCCTTGACTGAACTCTCAAGATGCCACATAGAGGTGTCCATATGATGAAGCCCAAATTTTGCAATGACCAAGTTCCATAGCCTAATGGTGAAGCGGCATTTGAAGAAAAGATGCGGTCCACTTTCTTGCTCTGCTTGCAAAGGGTGCAAAGACCACAATTTGGCCATCCATATTTTTTTAGTCTATCTGCAGTCCAAATTATGTCTTGGATAGCCAACCAAGCGAAGAATTTAGCCTTTGATGACGCCCAAGTTTTCCAAACCATTTGGTCCACGGGAGAGAGAACCAAGCCAATGAATTGGGCCTTGTAGACGGAGGCCAATATATATACAAATACATGTGGGAGGCCAAAGGACAAAATACAAAACCTCAAAGGGCATCATAAATATAATTCTAACAAGTATAACAAGGGAAGCTAGTCCCTCACGAGTGCTTTCACTGACATTTATCATGGAGTGTTGTCAACCCTTTACCGAGTTAAAGTTGCTCCGGTCATCGATGTTCACTTGTTGCAGGTTGCAGCCCAAGCCATTTTTGAATGTCGACCCAAATGCCTAGTGTATCTACACATAAAAAGATGCACAGACATAGCCCACAATTTCATCATCTTCGTTGTAGCCGGTCTGCAATCCACAAACTATATTGTATGCCAGGCCAAACAAGAAAATTAAGCTTCGATGGTGCCCAGATATTCCAAACTTCCGGCTTCACAAGCGAGGCCCCAACATTTGTGTTGTCAAGTTGTGCCAAGTAGGCCGGAGAGGTGGTGCACTCGCCGGAGGTCGTGCTTTTCCAAACAATAGCATGTGTGACGTCGTCGTTACTCCTTGTAACTCCGACCAAAGATCCACAAACTTGATAAGGTGCTCCACCGTGAGATCTGAGCCTGAGTTTATGTGCTCAGTGGAGAGGTCATGCCCCAAGGCCTTCTCCAAAGATTTGCTCTTGCCTTTGAATGTGGCAAATATGGACGGAACAATTAATGTCTTTCGATTTCGACCTTGAAGCGAAGGTGAGTGCCAGAATGGATTTGTCTTGCTGCCTTCCCGAATGATGATCGTCGTCAAGTGATAGAAGAGGTTCGTATCCTTCTCGTCGCAGGGATGGCCAAGCCCCACCCACGGCGGCTCAGGTTTCTCCATGCAAGCCACAACCACCCCCTGTGAATATTTTTCAGGAGCTTCCTATCTCGGGCTGCGCTGATTTGAAAACACGTTGAGGTGATTTTGCCTCGGCAGCATGCAGTTGCACCCATAGCTACGTGGGGGTCGCGGTGACGGGCCCTGGCCGTTACAAGAGAAAAGACGATGATGGTGGGTATTTCGACCGGGGGCATCCGCATCCGGAGCCGGATCCTTTTGAGCACTCGGAGCTTGTACGAGCGAGCTTTCACGCACGCTAAAGAAGCTGAGCCACGCATGTCGATCTAAAGTGGCCCGGTCGGCAAAGCTATATTAAGGGCCTGTTTGGTTCCAATAAGTCACCTGACTTATAAGTCAGGTGACTTAAAACCAGTGATTTATAAGTCATGCCTGTTTGGTTGTCACTTGACTTATAAGTCACCTGAGCACACCTTTTCATCTTGTTTTTTAATGTAAAGGTGGTGGGATCCATGCAAAAAGGGATGACTTATAAGTTTTAAGTTGGGGTGGAGCAACTTATGACTTATAAGTTGGGGTGACTTATAAGTTAGGTCTGTTTGGCAAAATAAGTCACTTTTTGCACTTTTCGACTTATAAATTGACGATTTATTTAAAACCAAACATGACCTAACCTAGTTCTCCCCGTCCCCTCCTCCATCTGGAGTTGTTCCCAGGAGTTTGGTCCATTTCAACAACTTGGGTGGTTCATATAATATCTGTAGGTCCGTGTAACAAAGCAATAAAGCTAAAATCTGTAGGTCCAGACACAAGCCTGAGGTAGCAAGCGTAGCTTTGAATCATGCGGTGATAATTGTATCCCGCCGGTGCAGATTTGACAGCAGCTTAGCCTGAATATAAGTGTTCTCGGTGCTTAGAGCATCTATAATCGGATGTCCCGAACCCGCCTCAAACGCTCGGGCGGGCGGCCCGATCACTGACCGATCATGAAAAATTGACCCAGGTGGACGCCTTAAACGAACCTCAAACTCCCGGCTGACCGGCAACCCTCATATCTAGCTCAAATATGGACCGGATATGGTATGTCTGCGTTGGACCTAGCCTACGCTGGTCTACCCGAACCCACATATATTTCTCTCCATCCGCTCGTCGGATCAAACTCTAGCCACTTCACTCTACTTCACTCCACTTCACTCTTCTCTGCCGCCCAAGCTCTCGTCCGGCATCTCCGACCTTCTCCAGCATGGCGGGCAGCGGATCTGACTTCGACCAGTCCGGATCCGTCGACCGGGTGTCATCCCATACGGGTTGGAAAAGGCAATGGCCGTCCGTATTACACTTCGCCGCTCTCGGAGGATAGCGCCCGACCGAAGGTAGAATTTGTCTGGCGCGATTCCATAACGTTGGTGCATCGGGCACTCAGATCCTCCGGCCCTGGATCATCGCGGTCCCAAGAGCCTTCAAATATCCTCTTCCCTATTACCGCTTCGACGCAGTATGACTCCCACCAGGACCGGTGTGCCCCGCTGTGGGAAGGAAAGGGTAAGGCCGCATCAGCCGCCTCCGCTGCCGACATGACGACATCAAAGGGCAGTCGTAGAGCAGGAAGCCATCCGCTTCCGCATTGTAAAGAAGCGACAGCGGAGGAATACATGTGCCCTTGCCCAAGAGCAGAATCAGGCGGTCCGTGCAATGGCCGGAATGCCACCCAAGGAGGAGGACAACGACGGGTTGGACAGCTCGGGCGACGAGTAGATTCGGCTCGATCCCTACTGCGTCATCGACCGATACTTCCGCGACAAGGACGACAAGGGCAACTGTGGATGATCTTCTCCACCATAGCCAAACATGCCAAATTTTGATAGTCTGATGGCATGTTAGTGATGTAGTAGTCGGACGATGTGTGTAATGCATCGACGTAGTTGCATGTGTTTATATGGATTTGAGGTATGATAATTGATGTGTCTAGCTGTGAGAAGGAAAATTTGACTATGGGAGTTTTCGAGATCGGATTTGCCAAGTCCAGATGCTCTTATATACACTATATCTGCTGTAGAACTGAGGTCAGGTTTGCACTCCTATGATAGCACGATTTCTTCTTCTTTTACACTATCCCTACGTATTTTGAAAACGGAAAAGCTAATTTCCTGCCGACCGGCAGTTAGCGAGATATCCGCACGACTCGAATGCCGTCCATCTCAAAATTGTGCGCCCGCGCGCGTCCAAGGCGGTAGACTTTGCGATTTGCGGATCTGCTGTTTTTTCTGCACGTACAGCTCTCGATGGTGCGTGATTTTCTCGAGCGATCGGTTGGATCCGTTTTTTTCGGGATGTGATGATGTTTGGCAACGCGCCAGCGCCTCCTCTGATTCTGTTTCTTCGATGACTTTTAAAGTGCTAAAAAATGAGGAGGTGGGGATTTGAACCTACAACCTCATGCTACACCACACCCATCCTTTACCACTTGAACTAGATCAAGTCCTTATATTTATGTTGAGGTTAGGTACTATTTCTAGATCTACTAACCTAACGTAAAGAAAAGCACAGTCCAAAGAAACACAACGATACCTTATTAACTTGTCTCCTCTTCTACGTTTGCACAACAGTTAATGCAATGTCCAATATTTTCCGCACTTAAGTAGACTATTTTTACCAACTCATCTACAGTTGATGACACCATGGTAATTTTGCCGACCAGGTGGGATACTCCCCGGTCACTTTTGTGTGAATATCAGGATAACTCTCATATCACAGACCTGATAACTTATATAACTCAGTCCTGATAACTTTGGCGTAGGGATGGGTGTTGAAGAAATATCCCCCGTATCTTTTGATGTGAATAGCATGGTAACCCATACATCGGAGACCTGATAACTTATGCAACCCGATCATGATAACTTTGACGAATAGAGGTGATGAAATATACCCCCGATAACTTTTATGCGAATGTCACGGTAACTCACACATCGCTGACCTGATGACTTATGTACCTAGATCTTGGTAAATTTGGCGACTAGGTGGAGGGAGGCACGTTGATCAATACCCTCAGTTATTTTTTGTGCGAATAGTTTGATAACTCACACATCGCAGGCCTGATAATTAATGGGAGAAAAAGATGTGGAAACAAATCTTGATGCTAATAGCTTCCATATTGTAGTTTTATAGCCTAAAAATTCATGCTGAAGCTAAGAATTGAACACAAGACTTCAATATTGAGATCTTAACACAATAGCCAACTCACCCACTACTTGGCTCCTGACAAGTTCAAATAAAATACCACTTTTTTACCATCCGAGGTGAAAAACTTGTTAAAATAAACCACCCGATAACTTCTGTGTAAATAAGATGATAACTTACGTGCAATTAACCTGATAGCTTACATATAAACGCATTGATAAATTTTCACCGTGGGCGAAAAGGTCTAGAAATATGCCCTGATAACCTAGTGCAAATAGCACGGTAATTTACGCATCACACACCCGATAACTTACATACAACACATTTTAATAACTCTTTACAAGTCATAGTTATCACGTTGGTCGTGCCAAAGTTACCAAGCAAAACAAATTATTATTGCTGGTATGACAGAAAAATAAAGGTTCAAATAACCTTGTTTATATACAATAGACAACAACTAAAGGTGGCTTAGTTGGTTATTGGCCTCAAAGTCTAATGAATAGACTTGGGTTTGAGTCCCCTTTCTACCACATTTATTTTCTTTTCATATTGTGTAGCCAAAAAACCAGAAAAACCACTAGAAATTTACTATTCATGTACATGGTTTTCGAGAGAAGAAGAAAAATCAATGGAACCGAGCGTGCAGGTCGCGAGAGGAAACTTCATAGCAAGCAGCTTAATTAGCCCTCGCTTTTTCATGCATTTCTGCTTCACACTTTTAGTCGACGCATGCATGCGTGCATGCGCTCCGCCAGGTGACTAGACGGAGCACCAGGGAGGGATAGCAATGACCCGATCGACACATGGTTTTAACCATGTCCCCGCAAAGATAAAGCGGGGGGATCTTAATCTTTGATCTTTGCCGGAAAGAAGACCTCTTTTTTAACCTGTGCCGAAAAGAGGACTTGTTTACTCACAAAAGATCAAGCAAGACTAGCTTTCTCAAAACAAGAACAAAAAAGCTTTCTCCGCGCGCATTAAATTGGAGACGTACGTAGTACGTCCTTTGCGATCCAGGCCGGCAGACCCACCACGCAGATCGATCTACGGAGTAGCATGCATGCATGCATGCACGCATGCACGCACAGTGTCCAGCAAAGGCAGGCTTCAATGCCCGCCCATGGCAGGAGCAGGAGAATTTATGATTATTCTTCACAAGATCCAAATCCTGCTCCCGCACCCTCATCATTGCATGCGCTCCCAGGCCCAAAGTACGCCTCATTAGGTTTTATCATGCACTGGTACGTTGTGATCGCGATGATTAGGGGCGGTAGAGTTTCAACAATAAGATCATGTACGCCCGGCACCCTAAACCCTCCTCGAATGCCTCGGCGGAATAGGTCCGCCCGGTCACTATTCGGTCAAAAAAAAATGATCCAGACGGCGTCTTAAATGGACCTTAAACGTTCAGACTAACCGGTACTCTTCATATCCAGCCTAAATATAAGGCAGATATGGAAGCGCTTGGGCACACCCGCCACGTCGGCCTGACCGCCATGGCCTGCAATGACCCCACTCCAGCCCCACAAAAATATGACGACCGACGAGCAAACCCTAGTCAAACTCACTTCGTACTCACTCGACCTCTCCACTTGCTTCACCTTGTTTGTTTCGGTTTATGGGTGTGGGCTTGGCCTTTGTTGTTCTGTTTTTTGCCCGTTTTTTCGTAATTAATTGGGCAATTCTTTTTTGCTTAATTAATAGATGAGGCAATCTTTGCCTCCGTTAAAAAAAATCCACTTCGTCTTCCCCTGCCCGCCATGCCCGACAGTGAATCCGACCTACCGAAGTGGCTTAAAGCGGCCAGGGATTCTGATGGCTCGTCGGCGCCCGACAATGAGGAGCTAGCGCTCCGCATTGCCCTCCGTTAGTCGTTGCTGGATCGGGCAGCAACTCATCTTCCGGGGAGTCGGCGACTGGCCGGGTGGGGAGCAGTAGCTCTGCAACGCTCCGTGTTTGTCCGACGCGCTCCCTTTCGGTCCCTGCCAGGAGGCACCTAGCACCACTCGCACCCGCCCCTCCAGGGCGCCGCTGGGTGCTGTTGTCGGCGGAACCGCAGCCAGAGTCCGTGGGCCGCACGTATCGGCTCGCAAAGAAGCGGGCGTCAGAGGCGGCTAACAGCCGCGAATCCAAGGGAGGATCGAGTAGATCCGCACCACAGACACTTCCCCCGGACAGTGAAGATGACGAGGACCTCCGCACCGCCATTCGCCGCTCGTACACGTCCGCGGACACAGACGCCCGCTGTCGTTGCCGCAAAGATGCAAAGGCGCTTCGCGTGGCGCTGGAGGAGTCGGAGCGATTGGCGAGACAGCGGCGGAGAGAGACGCACAGCTCCAAGAGGAGCAGTACTGCGAAGCCCGTCGCATGGCGGGCATCATCATCTCATCCTCCCCCTCCTCCGCGTCATACAGCGACGACGACGATGACGCGTCCGGAGTAGCTGACGCCTATGCCGAGTCCAGTTGCCGAGACCCCAAGGGGAAGCGTCCGACATGGAGGAAGTGGTGAAATCCCCTCTCCTGCCGGTTTTAGTTGATTTTTAGTACTGTAAGTGATGAACTCGGTCGACATCTTTTGTATCGGACTATGTTATGTATGCCGGATTGTTATGTTCTATGCTTAAGTATGTAGAAACACTGTTTGCATGGTTTTGTATAGATTTGGGGTAAGACATATGAGTGGTGCGGCTGTGGAACAGAAAAAATAAAGTCCACCCGATCACCTTCAGCAATGCATCCGCGGATGTATAAAGGGTCAAATTAGGTGACTGCGGTTGTAGATGCTCTAATAAGGTGATGAAGAAAGATGAACCGTTGGCGTCCAAGATTTTGCTTTTCATCGGGCCATCCCATCCCACTATGGCCAGCTCTGGCTCGTTGGGGCTGGGGTGGGGAGCAAGGCTGGGTTGCCCACCCAGTCCGGTCCTTTTCGACCAGTTCGCCTCACTCAGTGCTCTGCGCTCCTCCGCCGCTGCTGCTGCGCAATGATGCGCGCAGTGAGCGCCGCTGTCGAAGACGCAGACGACTTCTCGCTCCGACAGATCAATCCAGTCCTGGGCGCAATGATAGACTCGCTCCGGACACCGGAGTGGCATCCGATGCAGTGCAGTGCAGCAACCGGTCGTGCTCGTACGTGCGTGCGTGAATCGCTGGTGCGGCTAACGGCCGGCGATGTGACGGTCGCCCGCGGCTGGTGGCTGGCTCGCGGTTCAGTGGCATGGCGACGCCGGGGGTCCCTGGAATCTGAGGGCGGGAGGGAGGTGATTGCGAGGCTTGATGTTTACTCAACAGGGCGTGGTCACACGCCTAGTTTTCTAGTGTGGTCTGGAATCAATGATTGAATGGAGAAACCGTTCATGGAATGTTGAGGTGATGCACGCTTTTGTGGTGTGCCACCTTCAGTTGTCACTTGCTGTAGGTAGGGGCTCGCTGTGCTCGCTGTTGGATCTGATGAAACCCGGTGGAGTGGAGTGGAGGTTGTTGTCCAAGACAGACTACTGTGGAATGCCACTCAAGAAATTTCACTGTGCAATGTTACTGGACATTTAGATTAGGCATTAGGGTGTGGCTAGGTCTCAGTCGAATGAGACTTAACCAAGTCTAAATCAGGTGATATAGTAAGTAAGAAGGAAAAAAACTAAAGATAAATTTTATGTACGAATCTCCATGTAAAATCAAAGGAGGATAGTATCCATTGAGACATAACAAAGTCTCAGTCGACTGAGACTTAACAAAACTGTTTAGATTACCTAGTTGATGCACAAAAGCGAAAGTATTAGCATCGACGATGTATGTTGGATCCGCCCAAAAATAATCCTGGAAAAAAACAGGAGGGCGCCCTTCAAAGATCAAACCGTAGCGGCTGAGTGTGTGGCCTGTTTATCTAAGAAGAATCGTGGGCTGCTTCTCGACGGTTATGGGCCGACAAAGAAAGCTGCAAGGCTCGCATGATGAAGAGTGAGACTTGCATGATCTGATGATCCTAGCACGCCTAGGGAGCAGTGGAACACATCAACCTTGGGGATTTCCATCACACGACGCAAGAATTAATGATTGGTCCTTGCAGCTTTCTTCCTTTTTCATTGAGCTCATTCATGGGCTCCTGGGAATCCTTGTCTCTGGAGGCAAAATTTCGTGTTTTGACCCTTTTGCGGTATAAATTCCGGAACTGATCCCTGTTTGATTTTTTTTAAATATAACCTTTTTCCTACCGCCAGAGGGCTCGACGATAGGCTTTGTTAGAAGGGAGAGGTTGGTGGAATAGTTGTTGTATTGCTTGAGCCTCGTGGGCATATATATAGGAGTACATGATCTACTTGGAGTACACGGTAAGCCAGAATATTTCCTAGTCTAACCTATGTTTTTTAATACAATCACGTTACTCAACACCCCCCGCAGTCACAACGGTAGCGACGCAGATGGTGAGACTGGAGAAGAATCCGAAGGCAAGCCGACGGACACCCCCCACAGTCGTAACGGTCGACGCATCGCGGAGTCATGGCTGGAGTGAAAACCGACGAGGTTGCTCAAGCTGGCGGTAGCCCTTTGTGTCGTTTGTCGATGTAGCCGAGAGCGTGGGTGGTGGAGCCATGGTCGAGGTAGCCGTGCGAAGAATGCCGTGGTCGATGTCGAGTCGGGGTGACCGGTGTCGAGGAAGTCGCCGTGGAGCCGCTGGCGCATGGAGGCGCCGAGTTAGCATGGGCGCATTTGTGTCGAAGTAGTGGTGCGCTGGGAAGAAGATGTTGTTGACGACGCGTCGCAGCGGGTTTGCCAAGCCCGGGGACACATCGTAGACGAAGGCACACACCGGTGTTGTCAGCACCGGGCATGCGTAGATGGACGAAGACGAAGTTGACGAAGCGCCGCGCCAGGCTTGCCAGGCCCGGGGAAACGTCGTGGACGAAGGCACGCATTGATGTTGCCACCATTGGGCATGCATAGACGAAGACCTGCACAAGTTGTACGTCATGTCGGAGGAGTCGGAGAGGCCAGCAGAGAAGGACTCGACGACGGTTGCGGCGTCAATCAGCGCGGAGCCGATGTCGCCTGCGGTTGTCGGAGTAGACGAAGTGGTCGGGGTAGATGACGGCGACGCTGGCGACGGGCCGGTGCTGGACGAAGACGAAGGAGGTGGACAGGCGGCGGCGGCTACATGGGTAGCGGCGGCGGCCAAAGAAGAGCAACGACGGCGGCCTGACGGTGGCAGCGGCGGCTAGGTTAGGAGCGCGGCAGCGGTGCTCGAAGTAGGCAAAGAACCCGACAGCATGATGAAGACCGGCGCGGACGGTGGCGTTCCCACGCCAAGGGAGGTGGCGCGACGCATACCACGGAAAGTCAACGCGCGTGGACGACGAAGTGAACGGTGGGCCACCGCGCTACGGCCCAAAGGGGCGACGCAGCGGCAGCGGGCTGGTCGGGGTGACGACGGGAAGACCTCGGGGCGGCGGCAGGGACTGCGGGCCGCGACACGGCATCCCGAAGGGGCGGCGCAACGGAGGAGCACGGGTCGGTGCAACCACGGGGACGGCTTCTGGACGGCGGCATGGACCGCGTGCCACGCTCGCTACGGCCCGACGGGGCAACGCAGTGGCGGCGCGAGGGTCGGTGCTGCCACGGGGATGACCTGGAGCGGACGACCTCTGGGAGACGGTGGACCGCGGGCCGCGGTACTACGGCCCGAAGGGGCGACGCAGCGGTGACGTGGGTCGGTGCAGCTGGGAGAAGAACCACGGAGCGGCGGCGCTGCGGCCCGACGGGGTGACGCAGGGGCAGCCCATTGCTCGATCGGTAGAGGGGCGCGCTGAACTCAGGACGGTCTTCATGGGGCCTGCGGAGACGCGCGCAATCGACGGGCCAGGTCGGTCGCACGGCATAGATGAGGCGGATCGCGGTGGCGTGCGGGTGATCAATCCGATCGCGCACGAGGTTGGGGACGCCGCTCGGTGGAGGCGCGGTGGCGGCGGAGTTCGAGATGAACCCGCCGGCGGCGGGCGGCAGGGCGGCTATGATTGGCCGCCACATGGCGCGAGGCCGCGGGGTCAGGTGATGCAGGTGTCCTGGTCAGAGCAGGGCGGTGACGGCCGGCGTAGATCGACGGGCGGGCCGTCGCGCGAACGGCGGCGGTGAAGGGCCGCCACATGACGCGAGGCCGCCGGGTCAGGGCGACCGGCGGGCCAACACAAGGACGCCGCGCGAGGCCGTCGGGTCGGGGCGACCGATGGGCAGACGCGCGGACGACGCGCGAGGCTGTCGGGTCGGTGAAGAAGCCGGCCGATCGCGCCGGTGTTGGAGTAGAGGCGCACGAGATCGACGGCGGCGATGGGCGACGCAAACCGGATCACATAGATCGAAAAACCAAAAAAGAGACGTCGATCAAAGCGACCGGCAAAAGAGAGAAAATCCGGATCAAAGGATGGGGGGGAGACTCTTTAGGGCAGCCGGCCAACACGGCCGGCGAACGAACCCTAGGTACGGGCGGCGCGGCCCCTGGCGGCGGTCATGGAGGCCGACTGCCCTGGGGGCGGCGTGCGGGTGCGGAAGCGGCGGCGGCTAGGGTTTAGGATCGACTTGTGATAGATATTGTCAGTGTCAAAACCGGCGGATCTCGGGTAGGGGGTACTGAACTGTGCGTCTAGGCCGGATGGTAACAGGAGACAAGGGACACAATGTTTTACCCAGGTTTGGGCCCTCTTGATGGAGGTAAAACCCTACGTCCTGCTTGATTAATATTGATGATATGGATAGTACAAGAGTAGATCTACCACGAGATCGGAGAGGCTAAACCCTAGAAGCTAGCCTATGGTATGATTGTCTGTTTTCCTATGGACTAAAACCCTCCGATTTATATAGACATCGGAGAGGGCTAGGGTTACACAGAGTCGGTTACAATGGGAGGATATCTACATATCCGTATTGCCAAGTTTGCCTTCCACACGAAGGAAAGTCCCATCCGGACACGGGACAAAGTCTTCAATCTTGTATCTTCATAGTCTAACAGTCCGGCCAAAGGATATAGTCCGGCTGTCCGGAAACCCCCTAATCCAGGACTCCCTCAGTAGCCCCTGAACCAGGCTTCAATGACGATGAGTCCGGCACGCAGTATTGTCTTCGGCATTGCAAGGCGGGCTCCTCCTCTGAATACACCACGGAAGAATTTGAATACAAGGATAGTGTCCGACCCTGCAAAATAAGTTCCACATACCACCGTAGAGAGAATACTATTTTCGCAAATCTAATTTGCTGACTTGTTTTGGTAGCATGACGTTATTTCATGGCCCGGTGATTATTCGAACCGTTTCCTTTAACTAGCCCCGTACATAACGCGAGGCAGTTTTTTGACACGTCTTGTCAAAACAGAGATCGTGTCCCTTTATCACGGGATTCTCATCAATACGGGTGTGGGTAACCCAACCGCGCCATCGATTGCAGCGCTTGGGGGACGAGCGAATTTTACTAGGCTAGTAGGGACGCTTAGTTTCATCCGCCCATATAAAGGGATAATGATTCACCTTTTCATCCACGCCTTCTTCCTCCTTTGCTCATCCATTTTCGCACACTCAAGCTCTAGCGCCCAAGTCCACACTTCCCACCTCAACCTTCTCCCACCATGTCCGGAGCGGGAGGCGGGTGGATGGTCTGCTCCGTCATGGAGGGAGACATCAAGAAGCTGAGGAGAGCCGGATACCTGCCCGACGACATCGCGCACCGGCTCCCAGATGAGGGGCAGCTCATCCCCACCCCCGGGCCCCATGAGAGGGTAGTGTTACTCACCCATTTCCTCCGCGGGCTGGGATTCCCTCCGCGGGCTGGTCGGGGTAGATGACGGCGACGCTGGCGACGGGCCGGTGCTGGACGAAGACGAAGGAGGTGGACAGGCGGCGGCGGCTACATGGGTAGCGGCGGCGGCCAAAGAAGAGCAACGACGGCGGCCTGACGGTGGCAGCGGCGGCTAGATTAGGAGCGCGGCAGCGGTGCTCGAAGTAGGCGAAGAACCCGACAGCATGATGAAGACCGGCGCAGACGGTGGCGTTCCCACGCCAAGGGAAGTGGCGCGACGCATACCACGAAAAGTCAACGCGCATGGACGACGAAGTGAACGGTGGGCCACCGCGCTACGGCCCAAAGGGGCGACGCAGCGGCAGCGGGCTGGTCGGGGTGACGACGGGAAGACCTCGGGGCGGCGGCAGGGACCGCGGTCCGCGGCACGACATCCCGAAGGGGCGGCGCAACGGAGGAGCACGGGTCGGTGCAACCACGGGGACGGCTTCTGGACGGCGGCATGGACCGCGTGCCACGCTCACTACGGCCCGACGGGGCAACGCAGTGGCGGCGCGAGGGTCGGTGCTGCCACGGGGATGACCTGGAGCGGACGACCTCTGGGAGACGGTGGACCGCGGGCCGCGGTACTACGGCCCGAAGGGGCGACGCAGCGGTGACGTGGGTCGGTGCAGCTGGGAGAAGAACCACGGAGCGGCGGCGCTGCGGCCCGACGGGGTGACGCAGGGGCAGCCCATTGCTCGATCGGTAGAGGGGCGCGCTGAACTCAGGACGGTCTTTATGGGGCCTGCGGAGACGCGCGCAATCGACGGGCCAGGTCGGTCGCACGGCGTAGATGAGGCGGATCGCGGCGGCGTGCGGGTGATCAATCCGATCGCGCACGAGGTTGGGGACGCCGCTCGGTGGAGGCGCGGTGGCGGCGGAGTTCGAGATGAAGCCGCCGGCGGCGGGCGGCAGGGCGGCTATGATTGGCCGCCACATGGCGCGAGGCCGCGGGGTCAGGTGATGCAGGTGTCCTGGTCAGAGCAGGGCGGTGACGGCCGGCGTAGATCGACGGGCGGGCCGTCGCGCGAACGGCGGCGGTGAAGGGCCGCCGCATGACGCGAGGCCGCCGGGTCGGGGCGACCGGCGGGCCAACACAAGGACGCCGCGCAAGGCCGTCGGGTCGGGGCGACCGATGGGCAGACGCGCGGACGACGCGCGAGGCTGTCGGGTCGGTGAAGAAGCCGGTCGATCGCGCCGGTGTTGGAGTAGAGGCGCACGAGATCGACGGCGGCGATGGGCGACGCAAACTGGATCACATAGATCGAAAAACCAAAAAAGAGACGTCGATCAAAGCGACCGGCAAAAGAGAGAAAATCCGGATCAAAGGATGGGGGGGGGGAAGACTCTTTAGGGCAGCCGGCCAACACGGCCGGCGAACGAACCCTAGGTACGGGCGGCGCGGCCCCTGGCGGCAGTCATGGAGGCCGACTGCCCTGGGGGCGGCGCGCGGGTGCGGAAGCGGCGGCGGCTAGGGTTTAGGATCGACTTGTGATAGATATTGTCAGTGTCAAAACCGGCGGATCTCGGGTAGGGGGTCCTGAACTGTGCGTCTAGGCCGGATGGTAACAGGAGACAAGGGACACAATGTTTTACCCAGGTTTGGGCCCTCTTGATGGAGGTAAAACCCTATTTCCTGCTTGATTACTATTGATGATATGGATAGTACAAGAGTAGATCTACCACGAGATCGGAGAGGCTAAACCCTAGAAGCTAGCCTATGGTATGATTGTCTGTTTGTCCTATGGACTAAAACCCTCCGGTTTATATAGACATCGGAGAGGGCTAGGGTTACACAGAGTCGGTTACAATGGGAGGATATCTACATATCCGTATTGCCAAGTTTGCCTTCCACACGAAGGAAAGTCCCATCCGGACACGGGACAAAGTCTTCAATCTTGTATCTTCATAGTCTAACAGTCCGGCCAAAGGATATAGTCCGGCTGTCCGGAAACCCCCTAATCCAGGACTCCCTCAGTAGCCCCTGAACCAGGCTTCAATGACGATGAGTCCGGCACGCAGTATTGTCTTCGGCATTGCAAGGCGGGCTCCTCCTCCGAATACACCACGGAAGAATTTGAATACAAGGATAGTGTCCGACCCTGCAAAATAAGTTCCACATACCACCGTAGAGAGAATACTATTTTCGCAAATCTAATTTGCTGACTTGTTTTGGTAGCATGACGTTATGTCATGGCCCGGTGATTATTCGAACCGTTTCCTTTAATTAGCCCCGTACATAACGCGAGGCAGTTTTTTGACACGTCTTGTCAAAACAGAGATCGTGTCCCTTTATCACGGGATTCTCATCAATACGGGTGTGGGTAACCCAACCGCGCCATCGATTGCGGCGCTTGGGGGACGAGCGAATTTTACTAGGCTAGTAGGGACGCTTAGTTTCATCCGCCCATATAAAGGGATAAGGATTCACCTTTTCATCCACGCCTTCTTCCTCCTTTGCTCATCCATTTTCGCACACTCAAGCTCTAGCGCCCAAGTCCACACTTCCCACCTCAACCTTCTCCCACCATGTCCGGAGCGGGAGGCGGGTGGATGGTCTGCTCTGTCATGGAGGGAGACATCAAGAAGCTGAGGAGAGCCGGATACCTGCCCGACGACATCGCGCACCGGCTCCCAGATGAGGGGCAGCTCATCCCCACCCCCGGGCCCCATGAGAGGGTAGTGTTACTTACCCATTTCCTCCGCGGGCTGGGATTCCCTCTCCACCCATTCGTCCGGGGGCTCATGTTCTACTACGACCTGGATTTCCACGATCTGGCCCCGAATTTCATCCTCAATATCTCGGCATTTATCATCGTGTGCGAGGCCTTCCTCCGCATCAATCCCCACTTCGGCTTATGGTTGAAGACCTTCAATGTCAAGCCAAAGGTTGTGGGCGGCCGCTAGGCGGAGTGCGGAGGCGCCATGGTGGGCAAGATGCCCAATGTTACATGGCTTGAGGGCTCCTTTGTGGAAACCATAAAGGGGTGGCAATCGGGGTGGTTCTACATCACCGAGCCGCGTGACCCTGCATGGGCAGCGGCCCCCGAGTTCCGATCTGGCATCCCCATGCGGCTTACCTCCTGAAAAGAGAAGGGCCTGTCTTGGGGTAGTTTGGGAGAGATGGCCGGGCTCCAAACATGTATTCAAAACATGGTGAGCAAGAAGCTCAAACTCGTCAACGTAGTCCAGGTCATGCTCCACCGCCGGATCCTCCCGTGCCAACAACGGGACTTCAACTTGTGGGAGTTCGACCCCGCGCAGCACCGAACTCTGAAAAGGCTCCTCGACACAACTCACGAAGATGCCTGGAGGGTGCTGTTCAAAAGCACCGAGGTCCCTCCTCCCATTACCGAGGATCGCGGATTCAGCGCGAAACGCCAAATCAGTGCGGTAAGTTGCTTTACCTTTCACAGGATACTTATTTTTTATAGATTGACTCCATGCGAGATCTAAACTCCCGTACCTTTGACAGGACTGGCAGGAGATGGCCGGACAGATCGACTGTCTGGCTCCTTTGCCCGAAGGCCCAGTGGACGCTCTTCTGGCGAAGATGCTGACTCCGGCTCCTTATATGGTGCCGGAGAAGACCAAGAAGGCCAAGGGAACCCGAAAGAGTTCCCAACGCCAGGCGTCGTCGGACTCTCTGTCCGATGACTCTGCGACGCATTCCCCCCCGAAGATGAGGAAGAAGAAGAAGATGCTCCCCCTCCATCTGGGGGAGATAAGAAAAGGAAGGCCGCCCCAACTGGGGGGCCGAAGGGTCCAAGAAGGGAAGGACTCTCCTTCCGGACAGTTCCACCGCCGCCGATGAAGGCGAAGACGAGTGGTTGCCCAGGGCCAAGCCCTTGGGGAGATCGTAAGTATCCGTATACTAGAGTAACTGATAGCATTCCTTTGTCGCACTGCTTTCCCTAACGCCGAACATAATTATGCAGGCCGCCACGAGCCAGTATCGATGTATCATCGGACGGCTCCCTGGGCTCGTCGGACATGGATAGCGATCCAGTCCCGACCGCCACCTCCCCTCATCCTGATGACGACGCTGAGGTGCTGTCTCAAGAGGCACCGGGTCGAGGGGAGACAGTCCTGAAGGCGCCTCAAGGAGACCTTCCGGACTCCGGGAGCCGAGGGGACGGGGCCCCTGAGAGCTTCGAGTTCAGCCCTCAGCTGAACACCGCGCCGGAACCTCCAGTGGTTCCGGGCTCGGGCAGGCGGCCTCCTTCCAAGAGGGGCAAGACGCCTGTGCCAGTGACCTCTGTCCATCCAGAGGCGCCGGACAATCTGCTGGAAGCGCTTCGCAGCGCTTCCATCGACGAGGAGCACCGTACTATTATGAGTGCGGTGGTCCAGAAGGTTCACTCCTCCAAGAGCGGATTGACTGAAGCATGTGCCAGCCTTCTAACAGGCTTTGAGGTAAGTGTTTTTTTAAATATAGGAAAAATATTACCGCATAGACAGTAGCCCCTGATGCTTTGTTCGGTGTTCACAAAGAAAAGCCGAACAGAGGATCAAATAATATCGCAGGAGTCTAATATAATTATGTCAATATGCGTATGCAGGCCTTGTTGCTGGCGTCCGCCGCACTGACTGCGGAGGTTGCCGTACTGAAGCAGGACCTCGAGGGGTCCAAGAAAGAGCTCGACCTTGCCAAGAGGCAGCTCGAGGAGAACAAGGGTAAGTAATACCCTGTCTATAGATATGTATAAAAAGAATGCGATTGCAAAATGACAGGATTATCATGAATTTGCCAGGGGCCGCGACCGAAGTGGCGACCCTAAAGCAAGCGTTGTCCGAGGCCGAAGATAAAGCGGCCAAGGAACATACCGAGCGAGAGAAGCATGAGGCTCGGGTGGGCGAGGTGCAACAAGAGCTCCAGGCTCTCGTGGCGAAGCACGAGGCGTTGGAGCTTGACTCAAAGACGCGGGAGTCTGAGCTTGCCGTGGCCCTCGAGAGCACAAAAAGTGCCAAGGCCGAAGCCCAAAAGGCCCTTCAGGAGATCGACGCAATGTAGAAGATAGCGGCGGGTAAGGCTTTCTATATGCAAAGCAAGCATGTAAAAGTAAATTACCGATTACTTACCCGAATCCGGAGCTCTCCAGGAGCATTCGCAGATTTGCCCCGCAATGTGTCCGATGCTGCACAATTTTACCAGGTCGAGGATGGAAGCTCAACGGAGAAGCTGTTCTGGTCTCAGTATATTGAGGCCGAACACCCGGTGCCAATGAGCGACCAGCTGAAGCAGATGGTAGAGCTACATAAGGCGGCCGATCAGGCCATGAAGGGCTTTATAGTCCGGCTGTGGCCTGGCGACGCCCTTCCGAACAGCTTCTTCAGCCTGGTGAGGCGGCTTGTGGATGCCTGCCCGCGGCTGGAGGTTGTCAAGCGATCTGTCTGCATTGAAGGTGCACGCCGGGCTTTCGCCCATGTGAAATTGCAGTGGGTCAAGCTAGACGCCGTGAAGCTGATCAAGGAGGGGCCGCCGGAGGGCAAGGAGCACCGCCACCCCGAGATGTACTGCGAGGGTGTTCTGCTGGGTGCCCGTCTCATAGCGGACGAGTGTTCAAAAGATGTAATATTTGAGTGAGACTTGCTCGTTTTATCCTGTATTTATGAAAACTTGTTTCATATGCACTATGCAACGCTTGTTTGAATTTAAAATATTGCCTTCTGTTTGGATGTTTATCTAATCTGAGAGATGGCTAGTCCTCGGCTTCTGCCCCCATGCCACAAGTGCTGGGGTGTTCGGGATAAACCTGAGCACTCTTGTTCCCATGTTTGGATCCTTCGAGGGAGGTGCTCAGCACAGCGAACAAGGCAACCAGACTAATAATGCTTTATCACTCTCACTTAGCCAAAGAATTCTATAATTTTAAATTTTGGCAAAGCCCCTGGTATTCGGAAGGCCGAATTCGGGGCGCGATACACGCCTTTAAGCCGGACAGGGCCGGCCCCTCGCTCTAAGCGGCATAAGTCTTTAGGGACTCGAAAACCTCACCGAACAGCGACCAGTCTCTCGCCTTATCATGACAGTCAGTATTAGCTTTCTCTACTGAGGTGCTGAACCCAGCAGAACCGGGGCACAATCGCAGTAGTTCTCCTAGCGCTACCTTAGCCGATAGAGCGGAACGTAAGGTACCAAAACATAGGAGCCGGGCAAACCCAACATTTGACCAAAGACATGATTCGGTGCTGATGCATATAATGCTATAAGTTCGGGGTGCCGCACTTGTGAAAGTGTTCGGACTTTTCACACCGTATTGTGGGGTACGTAAGCCCCTGGTGTATTGGCCGTACCAAAGTGTACGGTTGCAAGGCGTCATTAATGAACACATAGATATATATATATAACAAGAATGGAATAATAGTCGTAATGTCATGCATTGTTTATTCAAAAAATTGCGTTAAAGCAGAGTGATACAGATAGTGCAATAAGCAAAGAGTAGGACTATGTCCCTTCCAAGGGCAACCTGAGGAATGATATTAAATCGAATATTTCGCTCATTACTGTAATCCACCTAGGAATTCCGTGGTATGACGTAGCTGTCTGCCTCCTTGGTTGCTGCATCATGTGTTCGGCAATAGTGCTGCCGGACAATGTTTCCAGAGATTAAGGTCCTGAAAAAAAGAGAAAAATAACCAAACGGGAAGCCCCTAGTGCGGTTTAAGCCGCGTCTTGGGGCGTGCCACAGTTGTGCCCCCTCCCCACTTGTGCCCATGGTATTTTTAATGCGTAATTATGTACGCGTGGCATGAGTTTCGCCGTTGGGCTGGGATTGGGGTGGCCGCTGTATTGCTCCGAGCGCGCTTGAAGGTGTCCGGGCTTTGAAGCGCCGAACTGGTTGATTGCCTTGAGAGGCTGCTTTGCGCTTCTGCTGCGAGGACCGCGGTGTGCTCCTCTGTTCGGAGAGAGCGCTATGTGTTTCCATTGACTGTAATAACTCCGCGAGGTCCTGGCATCTTGAGCTTGAGGTATGCATAATGCGGTACCACATTGAATCTAGCAAATGCGGTTCGCCCGAGCAGCGCGTGATAACAACTGCGGAACGGGACTATATCGAAGATTAACTCTTCGCTTCGGAAGTTATCCGGGGATCCGAAGACCACTTCCAGTGTAATTGAGCCTGTGCAATGGGCCTCTACACCTGGAATGACGCCTTTAAAGGACGTTTTTGTGGGTTTGATCCTTGAGGGGTCTATACCCATTTTGCACACTGTGTCCTGATAAAGCAGGTTCAGGCTGCTGCTGCCATCCATAAGGACTCAAGTGAGGTGAAATCCGTCAATGATTGGGTCTAGGACCAGTGCGGTGAATCCGCCATGACGGATACTAGTGGGGTGGTCCCTGCGATCGAAGGTGATCGGACAGGAGGACCAAGGGTTGAACTTTGGGGCGACTGGCTCCAACGCATATACGTCCTTGAGCGCACGCTTCCACTCCCTCTTGGGGATGTGGGTTGCGTATATCATGTTCACCGTCCGCACTTGTGGGGGAAACCTCTTCTGTCCTCCGGTGTGTGGCTGCTGGGATTCCCTCTCGTCATCGCTATGCGGCCCCTTGTCCTTGTTTTCGGCAATTAACTTGTTGGCCTGCTTGAACACCCAACAATCCCTGTTGGTGTGATTGGCTGGCTTGTCTGGGGTGCCATATGTTTGACACGAGCAATCGAGTATACGGTCCAAGCTGGACGGACCCAGTGTACTTTGTTTGAATGGCTTTTTCCGCTGACCGGGTTTAGAGCCTTTGAATCCGGCATTGACTGCCGTATCCTCGGTATTTTTGCTGTTAATGCAGCGCTTATGTTTGTTACAACGTGACCTGCTATTGCCGTCCTTGGTATCTGAGGTACCATGGTTCTCTGATATGTTATTACTGCGAGCCAGCCAGCTGTCTTCTCCCGCACAAAAGCGGGTCATGAGCGTCGTGAGAGCTGCCATAGATTTCAGTTTTTCCTGACCAAGGTTCCGGGCTAGCCACTCGTCTCGAATGTTGTGTTTGAAAGCCGCTAAGGCCTCTGCATCCAGACAGTCGACGATTTGATTTTTCTTTGTAAGGAACCGAGTCCAGAATTGCCTGGCCGACTCTTCTGGCTGCTGAATTATGTGGCTCAAGTCATCGGCGTCTGGTGGTCGCACATAAGTGCCCTGAAAGTTGTCGAGGAATGCGGCTTACAGATCTTCCCAATAGCTAATGGAGTCCGCTGGCAAGCTGTTAAGCCAATGCCGCGCTGGTCCTTTGAGCTTTAGTGGGAGGTATTTGATGGTGTGTAAGTCATCACCGCGGGCCATGTGGATGTGGAGGAGGAAATCCTCGATCCATACTGCGGGATCTGTTGTGCCGTCGTATGATTCAATATTTACAGGTTTGAAACCTTCTGGGATTTGATGATCCATTACTTCGTCTGTGAAGCATAAGGGCTGTGCGGCGCCTCTGTATTGGGCTATATCACGACGCAGCTCGAATGGGTCTTGCCCGCTGTGTTCGGCCCGGCCGGATTTGCTTTTACTGTATCTGGCGTGACGTTTATCGTCTCGCAGAGTGGTGCGCCCTCGTGATCCGTAGATCGATCTTGCATGCTTTGTTTTGTCCTCCAATATGTATCGCAGGTCTGGCGTATCTCCCCATGCCTTTTTATTTGAATGGCATCGGGGTGGAGGCTGAGTTTTTGGCTGGAATGCCTCTCTATCGCGGCCACGAGGTGGCCGATCAGCCGTATCATACGCTTCTTCCTCCAGTGGAGGTAGCAACCTGCACTTTGGGTAACTCTTGGAGGGGCGCTCGAGTTTATATTCCTCGGCCGTGAGGACTTCAGTCCATCTGTCAGCTAGCAGATCCTGATCAGCTTGAAGCTGCTGCTGCTTTTTCTTAAGGCTATTTCCCGTGGCTATAAGCCGGCGTTTGAAGCGCTCCTGTTCTACGGGATCCTCTGGCACATCGAATTCATCGTCGCCGAGGCTTGCCTCGTCCTCGGAGGGGGGCATGTAATTATCATCCTCCTCCTCTCCATCTGCCGTTCTCTCAGGAGGGCTGGCTCCTCCATCCTCCTGCTCTAAATCTTGCTGGAGGGGATTATTGTTGTCTTCGGCACTATCCGGAGTGTTATTATCTCCTGTGCCAGTATCACCACTTTTGCTATGGCGGGACTTAGAGCGGTGCCGCTGACGTTGGCGCTTGGGTTGCTTCTTGGAGGGGTCATCCTCCGCTATCTCGTCGCCATTGCCTTCTTTGGGTGTATCCCCCATGTATATATCGTATGATGAGGTGGCTGTCCAGTGCCCCGTAGGTAGTGGTTCCTCTTCGTCTCCTGCATCGTCGTCCATACCGTCGATGTCTTCGGAGTCGAAGTCGAGCATGTCGGTTAAGTCATCGACAGTGGCTACTAAGTGGGTGGTGGGTGGGTCGCGAATTTCTTTGTCGTCCGCATCCCAGTCCTGCCGGACATAGTTCGGCCAGGATCCTCCTGACAAGGAGAGAGACCTTAATGAGTTCAGTATGTCACCAAAGGGCGAGTGCTGAAAAATATCCGTGGAGGTAAACTCCATGATCGGCACCCAATCAGATTCGATAGGAACGAGCGCAGGCGGTTCGGAGTCCGTGGCCGGAGAAGGATCTGGCAGTTTATCAACACGGCTCTTGTGCAAGGTAAGGTCGATGTTCGGCTTGATCACCGATGAGGGTAAGGCCTCCGTGGAGGGGTCCATCCACCCGTCCGCGGAAGGCGCAACTGGCTCCGAATAGAGGGTCGGAGCGGCTGCCGGTGCGATCTCCTGAACACTGTCCGATGGTAGAGCTAAATCGTACTCATCGTGACCGCGTGGCGCACAAGGAAGAGGCTCGAATCCGTCGAAGATCAAGTCTTCGCGGACATCGGCCGTGTAGTTTAAGCTTCCAAACCTGACCTGGTGGCCAGGGGCGTAACTTTCGATCTGCTCTAGATGGCCAAGCGAATTGGCCCGCAGTGCAAAGCCGCCAAACACGAAGATCTGTCCGGGGAGAAAAGTCTCACCCTGGACTGCATCGCTATCGGTGATAGTAGGAGCCATCAAACCTAATGGCGACGACACAGAGGAACTCTCAATGAAAGCACCAATGTCGGTGTCAAAACCGGCGGATGTCGGGTAGGGGATCCCGAACTGTGCGTCTAGGCCGGATGGTAACAGGAGACAAGGGACACAATGTTTTACCCAGGTTCGGGCCCTCTTGATGGAGGTAAAACCCTACGTCCTGCTTGATTAATATTGATGATATGGGTAGTACAAGAGTAGATCTACCACGAGATCGGAGAGGCTAAACCCTAGAAGCTAGCCTATGGTATGATTGTCTGTTTGTCCTATGGACTAAAACCCTCCGGTTTATATAGACACCAGAGAGGGCTAGGGTTACACAGAGTCGGTTACAATGGGAGGAGATCTACATATCCGTATTGCCAAGCTTGCCTTCCACGCCAAGGAAAGTCCCATTTAGACACGGGACGAAGTCTTCAATCTTGTATCTTCATAGTCTAACAGTCCGGCCAAAGGATATAGTCCGGCTGTCCGGAAACCCCCTAATCTTGGACTCCCTCAGATACCATGTTAGAAGGGAGAGAAGTTGGTGGAATAGTTGTTGTATTGCTTGAACCTCGTGGGCATATATATATAGGAGTATGTGATCTACTTGGAGTACAAGGCAAGTCAGAATATTTCCTAGTCTAACCTATGTTTCCTAATACAACCACGTTACTCAACAACAACTAGTCCATGTCAGCAGCGCAAACGATCGCTGCCCCCCTCTGTGTTCACCCTAACGCCGCTGGTCCTGGCGGTAGGTTGTCTGATCCTACTGCCAGGGACCCCGGCGGTAGGGTGCGGACAGTTATTTGGTGCCGCCGCCAACCCCACCCCTTCTCCCCCCACACCCACCCACCCCAACCCCCAAGAATATAGAGGAACTACCTCTCTCATCTCCTCCACTTCCCCGCTCCGATCTTCTTCGTTTCTTCATCATTTTTGCAGATCGAGATGGCCCCGAAAAAACAAAAGTAAGCTCCTTCGATCCCTCCAATTAGTTTTAGTCAAATAGCTTCCGATTCATCGCATTATTTGATTCAAATCACTCCCCCTTTTGAACTATATTTAATTTTTTGAACCCTAGGATTGATTTAGGTTGATTCTAGATGTTATATTGTGTTAGATATGAACTCTAGTCACTAGCTGGTATGGTTGCATGAAGATGAACCCTAGTTCATATTTTTTGGAGGTTTTTTTATATGATGCATGTTGGAGGAATTTGTTGTGATATTATGATGCATGTTGGTATGCTATGATGCAAGTAGTGGATTTAGTTGGAGAAAAAAATGTTGATCCCTCAAGATGAACCTAGTTCATAATTTTTTGTGTTAAAAAATTTATGAGATGATGAATATTGGAGATATTTGTTTTGATTAGGATGCATGTAGATGTTATATGATGTAAGTAGTGGATTTTGTTGGAGTAAAACGATGAACTCCTCAAGGTGAACCCTAGTTCATGTTTTTTTAAAAGTATGATATAATGCATGTTGGATGTTGTTGGAGAAATATGATATGATATGATGCATTTGAACCTTGGTGGTTGCATCTTGATATATGTATTTTATTTGGGATGTGATGTTAAAAAAAATCTTCATATGCTTATTCAAAGATTGAACTCATAGGTTTTTTGGGATGTGATGAACCTTTGTGATGCATCTATATGTTTCCTAGTTCATGTCAAAAATTCTTTTGATATGCTTATGCTTATGCAATTTTTTTAGGAGACCACCTCTTCCGACGAGATCGACATTAAGTACACAATGTTTGACACTAAGTTCGACAAGGGTCACCGTGCCTGTTTCATTGAGAATGGAGCGGTAGTTACCATTCTTAAACCAAATCTTTTGAATTGATGAAGACAAGTTGCTGACTATTATGTTTATGCTAATTATGCTTTGGTTCTTGATTTTCATAGATGCTCCTGCCACTATGGATGAGGGCTCACAAGACGACTGTTAAGATGGAGTACGACGAGCGGTATGCACTGTTCTATAGGAGAGCCCAACTATTGGGTTTCGTCCTATAGTTCAAGCGTAAGCCGCCGACGCTTGTCCACTCAGCTGTCACGGCTTTGATCGACCAGTGGCGGCCAGAGACGCATAGCTTCCATCTTCCATGTGGGGAGATGACCGTGACCCTCCAGGATTGGGGGATGATTACGACCCTACCGCTCAAGGGTCGTGTTCTCACAGGACCAGTGGAGAGGAAGAACTGGCACGATAGGGTTATCGCCCTCATCAGCGACTGCCCCCCCCCCCCCCCCGCTAAGAACAGCCGGACTTCTGGCATACTGCTGCCATGGCTCCTCAAGTACCGGAGCAAATGTCTGGAAGATGCTGAACCACGGGTGGTGGAGTAGTACGCTAGGGCCTACCTGTGGAATCTTCTCACGGAGGTAGTGTTTCCAGACTGCTCTGGGGACACTGCCCTATGGATGTATCTCGAATTCCTAAATGAATGGTATGCGGGGTACAGCTAGGGGCGCTGGCCTTGCCTACCTATACCGTTCGGTAAGTGAATATCACTTTGTTTCAAATTCATGGACGTGTGCTACTTTAGATTATGCCATCTTATCATCTATACTTGTTTTGTAGCTTGACAACACGACCTAGAGGGCGGAAGACATGTCCAGTATGTGTGGATGTGTATGGGGCCTCTCCATTTGGATGTGGGAGCGAATACCGGTGAGGGAGTCCAGGATAATGGGGTCCTCGGGTGTCCGAGCTATGTGACATGGGCCAGACTGATGGGTCGTGACGATACAAGATGGAAGGATTTTCCCCGTGTCGGGATGGGACTCTCCTTGGCGTGGAAGGCAAGCTTGTCGTGCGGATATGAAGATTCCTTTCTCTGTAAACCGACTCTGTACAACCTTAGCCCCCTCCGGTGTCTATATAAACCGGAGGGTTTAGTCCGTAGAGGCAATCACAATCATAATCAAATAGGCTAGACATCTAGGGTTTAGCCATTACGATCTCGTGGTAGATCAACTCTTGTAGCCCCTATACTCATCAAAGTCAATCAAGCAGGAAATAGGTATTACCTCCAACGAGAGGGCCCGAACCTGGGTAAACATCGTGTCCCCTGTCTCCTGATACCATCGATCCTTAGACGCACAGTTCGGAACCCCCTACCAAAGATCTACCGGTTTTGATACCGACCCGACATTGGTGCTTTCATTGAGAGTTCCACTGTGCCATCGTCGAAAGGCTCGATGGCTCCATCAATCATCTACAACAATGCTGCCGTGATGGAGATTTTTCTCCCCGGCCAGATCTTTGTATTCGGCGGCTTCGCACTGCGTGCCAACTTGGTTGGCCATCTGGAGCAGATCGACAGCTACGCCTCAGGGCACCAGATCAGTTTTGGAAATCTAAATTAATGTTGCTGACACCCGAGGAGACTTGATCTTCCAAGGGTTCACGGACCCAACCACCGCTCCAGCCTTAGATCTGGAGCGCGTCATCAGGTCTGAAGATGGGAGTCTAGAGCCCGCTGGATTCTCTGTGGCCTTAGAGCTCAACACCGGAAAACCAGAGAGCATAGCGTCTCCGGCAAGCATTGCAAAGCCGGACTCTTCTTCGGACACTAATTCTGAACCGTGGAGGCTCGCGTCAGGCGAGCTCGGCCCAGAAGCTTCCGACCCCGTCCAAACCCTGCTCTTAAATGTGGCTCTGGACTTAATGCCATCCCTCGTCATCACAAAGGAACCGCTTCTGAATCACGCCCAGCCCGGACTAGGGGCTGGAAATAGGGAATTTTATTTCCCACCGACCCACTTCATAGCCACTGTCGAGGACCTAACCAACATGCTTGATTACGCCTCCGAAGACATCGCCGGTATGGACGACGATGCCGGAGAGGAGCAGGCCCAAAACCCGCCGGTCACCGGACGTTGGACGGCCACCTCCTCGTATGACGTATACATGGCGGATACACCTAAAAACGGCGACGACGATGATGAGAAAAACTTAGTTGAGGACGAACCTCCTGATATACCGCCAAAACATCAACGTCAACGGCGCCGCGGTAAGAACAACAATACTGGCACCAAAGACAATGATACTCCGGAGAACACTGAAGACCAAGAGGACCCCATCAAACCAACATCTGAACAGGATGATCGGGAGGACGAGCAAGTTGACCCTGACGAACAAACAGGGAACAACGACTCGGAGGACAACAACTATCTGCCACTCTCTAAGGACGACATAAGCATCGGCGACGAAGATTTTATCGTGCCAGAGGAACCCCTCGAACAAGAGCGCTTCAAGCATCGTCTAATAGCCACATCTAGAAGCCTAAAAAAGAAACAACAGAAGTTTCAAGCTGAGCAAGACCTGCTCAATGACAGATGGACTAATGTCCTGGCAGCCGAAGAATATGGCCTCGAGCGACCAAAAGAGAGTTACCCGAAGCGTAAGCTGCTACCCCAATTCAACGATGAGGCGTTGGAGCCCATACAACCCATGCGTAATGCGGCCGACGGACCCGATAGACCACCACGTGGCCAGGACAGAACGGCAACTCAAGACGAACACCATCCTGCACCACCTTGCCGCAAAAGCAGAAAAACAACAGCTCGGGGATACACATACGACCTACGACAGGACCTGGAAAATAGAGCAGGTCATACCAGGTCAATCTACGGATCACGGGGGCATGCTCCGACACGAGAGGAGGGCTATCAAGCCTGGTGCGATAAGCATAAGCAACCCCGAGCTGAAAACCGCATACGAAATCCATCCGAACTGCGTCGTGACATGGCTCGATACAGAGGCGCCGCACACCCCCTATGCTTCACCGATGAGGTAATGGAGCACGGGTTCCTTGAAGGTTTGAAACCCATGAACATCAAATCATACGACGACACAACAGATCCCGTAGTATGGATTGAATATTTTCTTCTCCACATTCACATGGCCCGCAGTGATGATCTACACTCCATCAAATACCTTCCCCTAAAACTTAAGGGCCAGCTAGGCACTGGTTAAACAGCCTCCCAGAAAACTCCATTGGAAGCTGGGATGACTTGGAAGATGCCTTTAGAGACAACTTCCAAGGCACTTATGTCTGGCCTCTGGATTCCGATGACCTCAGTCATATAGTCCAACAACCCGGATAGTCGGCCAGGAAATTATGGACCATGTTCCTAATTAAAAAGAACCAAATTGTCGACTGTCCGGACGCCGAAGCCCTAACGGCCTTCAAACTCAGCATCCACGACGAATGGCTTGCCCGACACCTCGGCCAAGAAAAGCCGAAGTCCATGGCAGCCCTTACAGCACTAATGACCCGCTTCTGCGCGGGCAAGGATAGCTGGCTAGCCCGTAGCGGTAACAGTACCAGCGACCCTGGCACTTTCAAAGCTCGAAACAGCAACGGAAGGCCCCAACGCAACAAACACAAGCGTTGAAACCACAATGATGACACAGAGAATATGGCAGTCAACGCCGGATTCAGCGGCTCCAAATCCGGTCAACGGAAGAAGCCATTCAAACGAAACAAAGACGACTTATCAAGCCTAGGCCGGATACTTGATTGACCCTGCCAGATCCACGACACTCCTGATAAGACTGCCAACCACACCAACAGAAGCTGTTGGGTCTTTAAACAGGCCGGCAAGTTAAATGCCGAGCATAAGGAGAAAGGGTCGCCCAGTGAGGATGACGACGAGGAACCTCGTGCACCGAAAACAGGGGGACAGAAGAAATTCCCCCCCGAAGTCAAGACGGTGAATATGATATACGTCACCCATATCCCCAAGAAGGAGCGCAAGCGCGCGCTAAGGGACGTCTATGCGATAGAGCCATTCACCCCAAAATTCAACCCATGGTTAGCCTGTACGACCACCTTCGATCGCAGGGACCATTCGACCAATATTTGTCATGGAGGTTCGGCCGCATTAGTCCTCAATCCAATCATCGATGGATTCCACCTTACGTGAGTCCTCATGGACGACAATGGTAGCCTTAACCTGCTCTATCAGGACATAGTCCGCAAAATGGGTATTGATCCGTCAAGAATCAAGCCCACTAAAACTACCTTTAAAGGAGTGATACCCGGTGTAGAGGCCCGCTGCACTGGCTCAATCACATTGGAAGTGGTCTTCGGGTCGCCGGACAACTTCCGCAGCGAAGACTTGATCTTCGACATTGTCCCCTTCCACTGTGGCTACCATGCACTGCTCGGATGAACCGCGTTCGCTCGCTTCAATGTAGTCCCGCACTACGCCTATCTCAAACTCAAGATGCCCGGACCACGCGGAGTTATAACAGTTAATGGAAACATGGAACGCTCCCTCCGCACTAAGGAGCACACCGCGACCCTGGTAGTAGAAGTACAGGGTGTCCTCATCAAGCCAACTATTACGTCGGCTCAGACACTGTCAAACGAGTCCGGACTACCCCATTGTATGACGGTCCAGCTCGTTAGGAGCTCGATTAGCAATTCGGCCTCCATCTCATCCCCTACCAAAATGTGGCATATGTACCATGCATACATAATTACACACTAAAAATACCATGGAAAAGGATGGAGGCACAATAAGGACAATGTCTGCAATACGACTGGACCCTATCAGGACACTCACATTTCCCTTTTTCTTTTCTTTTTTCCAGGTTCCTTACAACCCACACCACCCTTTCGACGGTACCAAGGCCTCTCTCCGTGGCCAATTACACCGGTCAATGATCCTCTTGAAGGACAATATACCAAGGAGAAAAGAAGCATAAACGCGTGCCAGAGTACCTAAAGGATCGTTAAAGATCACCTCGCCCACTTTCAGGACGCATGCACAGCTTCCCCTTGTGTTCGGCATGTAAAATAGCCTTGTTGCTTATTGCACTATTTGTATCAATACATTTCGACGTATCAATCAGACTACAATGGAAATAGTTTTTAGCCCAAACCTACGTGGCGTTCGCTTATCTCGTAACATATGTTTCCTTGTTTTTGTCTGATTATCATGTACCCTTGGTATGACCTAAATTGCCAGGGGCTTTATTAAGCTGCGTACATCTTTTAAATACTAAAATAAAGTCCGAACACTTTAAGAGTGCAATTCAGCATCCTGAATATAGCATTATATGCATTGGCTCCGAATCATGTCTTTGGTCAATAGTTGGGTTGTCCGGCTCCTATGCTTGCTACCTTTCGTTTTGTCTGATCAGCTAGGGTAGTAAAGGGAGAACTACTGCGATCGTGTTTCTAGTTACCCGGACAAACACATCAGTAGGGAAAGCCGAAAACTGACTGTCATGATACGGTGAGAGCTGGTCAGCTATTCGGTGACTAAGTATAAATCTCTAGCGATTTTTTCCGCATTATGCGATAGGCTGGCCTCCACCCGACCGGGCATTCATAGCACCCAAGTTCAGATAATCGAACAATACTAGGGGCTGCACCCACACTCCCATTATAAAACTCATATGGCTAAGTGAGGGCGATAAAGCCGCATAGTACGATTGCCTGGTTCGCCGCACTAACACCTTCTTCACGGACCAGTACATTGGGTCAAGTGTGTCTAAGTGTTATCCCAAACACCCCCATACTACCTACGTGGGGGCTGAAGCCAGCGACTGGCCAACTCTCATATGTCATAAATAGCCGCACAAGAGGAGATATTTTAAAGTAAAATAAGCAACATATCATACATAAGCCCTGTTCCATGATACAGGATTGGACAACATAGATACATTCATTCAAAAATGATGTCCTTCGAACATTGGCCCTCTACAATGCGGGATCCTTTCAGGACATCATCAAAGTACCGCTCCGGCGTACGGTGCTCTTTGCCCGCGGGCGGTCCCTCAGTTGCAAGCTTGACGGTGTCCATCTTCGCTGACTGCACCTTGACACGGGCGAAGGCCATCCGCGCACCTTCCATGCAGACCGACCGCTTCATGGCATCAAGCCAAGGGCAAGCACTAACCAGCCACTTCACGGGACCGTAGTAGCTACTGGGCATGGGTTCGGCGGGCCAGAGACGGATTATCAAATCCCTCATGGCCAACTCGGCTACCCTATGCAGTTTGGTCCACTGCTTCAGCTGATCGCTAAGGGGCACGGGATGCTCTAGCGCAAGGTACTGCGACCAGAATAGCTTCTCCGCTGAGCTCCCCTCTTCGGCCCGGAAGAACTCCACGGCATCAGCAACACTCCGGGGCAGGTCCGCAAACACTCTTGGAGAACTCCAAATCCGGGTTAGCAAGATATACCTTTTCCTCACAAATTTTCTCTGCATGTTAAAGGCCTTACCCGCCGCAATATTCTTTGCCTCTTGGATTTCCCGGATAGCGCTTTGGGCTTCGGCCCGGGCTTCTTGTGCGCTTTGGAGTGCCTTAGCTAGTTTAGAAGTTTGCTCCGAACTCTTGCGCTCTAAGGACTCGCATTTGCCTATGGCATCTTTGAGCTCTTGCTGGACTTCCTCCACCCGCGATTCATGTCTAAGGCGGGAGGCTCGTTCCTCCTCCGCCTCCTTCTTGGCCTCGGCCAACGCACTCTTGAGGGCCTTGACCTCAGACATTTCAGCTGCAAACATAATTATAAAACTCATTGGGATACCACATCATAGCTGACATCATTTCCGACAAGTTTCGGCATTGCATGCCTTGCTTTTCTTCTAACTTTCGCCTTAGCTCGGATGCTTCAGCGGCATGGGCAGTTGACGCCTGTTTCGCAGCCTGCTTGTTCAAACAGATATGTGTGTTAGTCTCCTGGATGAGTTATTAGATCATCTGTTCGGTTTTTATTTCCGGACACCGAACAGAGTCTCAAGGGCTAATATCTATACACATGCATTCTTTTATACAGCTAAAAAGACACTGTAAGGTACATACCTCAAAGCCTCTTAAAAGGCTAGTGTAGGCTTCGCCCAATCCGCTTTTCGTGGGCTGAACCCTTTCAATCACCATACTCATAAGGGTACGATGTTCTTCCACAATGGTGGCGCTCTCAAGCGCTCTCACCAGAGTGTCCGGAGCCTCCGCATTGATATAGGATGCCAGTATTGTAGGTGCACCCCCTTCTCGCAAAGAGGGTTGCTCATCTGTTCCCGGAACCGTGTGGGTTTCTAGAGCGACATTTGGTTGGGGGCCAAACTAGACATGGCCCCCGTCTCCAGTCTCCATGGGGGTTGGTTCCCCCATGTTCTCGGCAGCCGAGGTGTCACCCTTCGGCACCATCTTGGCAGCCTCCGGCATCTCTCCCTGTTCTGGAAGGGTCCTTTGGCATGACACCTCGGTGTTGTCCGCTGTAGTGGGGGAGGAAGCTGGTGGAGGCGAATTTCTCTCCATCATGTTCGGACCCAGCGAATTCCCAGTAGAGGAAGATCGCTGGGGGAGGACATGAACCAGACTGCGGCATGCAATTTAACCATGTTATAACTATGAGCCATAAAAGCCAGACATATATATACCTTTGAGTACTTACGATTAGGCCAGGGGCTTCGGCCTGGGGCGCCACTCATCGGCGATTGACTCGGAGTCATATGTAAGGGAGGTCCTCCCTTTCTTGGACGCTTCTGGCTCTAGATCGGTGGAAGCTGCCCTCTTCTTCTTCTCCCCCTTAGGTGGGGGGTCGCTCTATTCCTCCCCCTCTTCCTCTTCGTCAGGGGAGGAGAGAGTTTCGGTGTCTTCGTACACTACGTCCGAGGCACCTTTATGGCAGAGGCCACTCTTGGCCTTCTCCTTGCCCTTCTTTTCCGACGCCTGGTACAGCGCTAGGACTAGCATCCTCGTCAACAGAGGAATAGCTGCGTCTTTGGGCAGCGGAGCCGGACAGTGAATCTGTTCCCTTTCTTTGTCCAGCCCTGCAAAATAAAATGAAGAGTTTAGTGTGCTCCTTGGACTCGCAAAGTAATGTTATCAAAGAACTTACGGGGGTCGCAGCATGGGTGCTGTCGTAGCCGAGGTCTTTGGTTGTCTCCGGCCATGACTTCTGGTTCTTGAAGAGCAGCTTCCAGATGTCTTCGTGCTTCGTGCCGAAGAATTGCTACAGGTTCCGAGGACCGTCCGGGTTGAACTTCCACATGGGCTCTTGACGCGCCTGACAGGGGAGAATCCGGCGGAAGAGCATCACCTAGATCACGCTGGCGAGGCTGGTATTCTTATCTACCATGCTCTTGATGCGCTTCTGCAGCATCGTTACCTCGTCATACGGCGCCCAGTCCAGGACCTTGTTGAGCCAGGATGCCACCCACATTGGGGGTCCGTACTTGAACTCCGCAGGAGCAGCCCATGTGGAGTCACAGGGCTCTGTGACATAGAACCACCCCTGCTGCCATCCCTTTACGGTCTCCATGAAGGTGCCCTGGTGAGGGAGTCTTGGATTAGGGGGTCCTCGGACAACCAGACTATTGGACTATGAAGATACAACATTGAAGACTTCGTCCCGTGTCCTGGTGGGACTCTCCTTTGCGTGGAAGGCAAGCTTGGCAATTCTAATATGTAGATCTCCTCCCTTGTAACCGACTCTGTGTAACCCTAGCCCCCTCCGGTGTCTATATAAACCGGAGGGTTTAGTCCGTAGGACAACAACAATCATAATCATAGGTTAGCTTCTAGGGTTTAGCCTCTACGATCTCGTGGTAGATCAACTCTTGTAATACTCATATCATCAAGATCAATCGAGCAGGACGTAGGGTATTACCTCCATCGAGAGGGCCCGAACCTGGGTAAACATTGTGTCCCCTGCCTCCTGTTACCATCCGCCTTAGACGCACAGTTCGGGACCCCCTACCCGAGATCCACTGGTTTTGACACCGACATTGGTGCTTTCATTGAGAGTTCCACTATGTCGTCACCATAAGGCTTGATGGCTCCTTCGATCATCGGCAACGATGCGGCCTAGGGTGAGGTTTTTCTCCCCAGACAGATCTTTGTATTCGGCGGCTTCGTACTACGGGCCAACTCGGTTGGCCATCTGGAGTCGATCGATAGCTACACCCCTGGCTATCAGGTCAGGTTTGGAAGCTTGAACTATACAGCCGACATCCGCAGAGACTTGATCTTCGACGGATTCGAGCCCATGTCAGGTGCGCCGCACAGTCGCGACGAGCATGACTTAGCTTTGTCGCCGGATGGTGTTCGGGATATCACACCTGTGGCTACTCCGGCCCTCAGCAGATCGTGCCGTCCGAGGACGGGTGGATGGACCCCGCCATGGAGGCCGCTCGCCCAACCGCGATAGAGCCAAATACTGAATTCACCCCCTATGGTACCTGTGTTGCTGGACCCTTGGATTCGTCCCCGGCCACAGGCTCCGAACCGCCTGCGTCTGCGCCTATCGAATCTGATTGGGCACCCATCATGGAGTTTACCTCCGCGGATATCTTTCAGCACTCGCCCTTGGGCGACGTACTAAATTCATTGAGGTCTCTCTCCTTGTCAAGAGACCCTTGGCCAAACTATGTCCGGCTTGAGTGGGAAGCGGACGACGAAGAAATTCATTCCCCACCCGCCACCCACTTAATAGCCACTGTCGACGACTTAACCGACATGCTTGATTTCGGCTCCGAAGACATCAACGGTATGGACAACGATGCAGGAGAAGAACAGGAACCACCGCCCACAGGGTGCTGGACAGCCACCTCATCATATGATATATACATGGTGGACACCCCCAAAGAAAGCAATGGCAATAAGGCAACGAGGATAATCCACTCGAGAAGCAATCTAAGCACCGACATCATCGGCGCCGCTCTAAGCTCCGCCATAGCAAAAGCAGCGATACCGGCATGATGTCTACTACACAACCTTCTTCTTATAGACGTTGTTGGGCCTCCAAGTGCAGAGGTTTGTAGGACAGTAGCAAAAATTTCCCTCAAGTGGATGACCTAAGGTTTATCAATCCGTAGGAGGTGTAGGATGAAGATGGTCTCTCTCAAGCAACCCTGCAACCAAATAACAAAGAGTCTCTTGTGTCCCCAACACACCCAATACAATGGTACATTGTATAGGTGCACTAGTTTAGCGAAGAGATGGTGATACAAGTGGTATATGGATGGTAGATAAAGGTTTTTGTAATCTGAAAATATAAAAACAGCAAGGTAACTAATGATAAAAGTGAGTGCAAACGGTATTGCAATGCGTTGAAACAAGGCCTAGGGTTCATACTTTCACTAGTGCAAGTTCTCTCAACAATAATAGCATAATTGGATCACATAACTATCCCTAAACATGTAACAAAGAGTCACTCCAAAGTCACTAATAGCGGAGAACAAACGAAGAGATTATGGTAGGGTACGAAACCACCTCAAAGTTATTCTTTCCAATCAATCCGTTAGGCTATTCCTATAAGTGTCACAAATAGCCCTAGGGTTCATACTAGAATAACACCTTAAGACACAAATCAACCAAAACCCTAATGTCACCTAGATACTCCAATGTAACCTCAAGTATCCGTGGGTATGATTATACGATATGCATCACACAATCTCAGATTCATCTATTCAACCAACACATAGAACCTCAAAGAGTGCCCCAAAGTTTCTACTGGAGAATCACGACGAAAACGTGTGCCAACCACTATGCATAGGTTCATGCGCGGAACCCGCAAGTTGATCACCAAAACATACATCAAGTGAATCACGTGATATCCCATTGTCACCACAGATACGCACGACAAGACATACATCAAGTGTTCTCAAATCTTTAAAGACTCAATCCGATAAGATAACTTCAAAGGGGAAACTCAATCCATTACAAGAGAGTAGAGGGGAAGGAGAAACATAAGATCCAACTATAATAGCAAAGCTCGTGATACATCAAGATCGTGCCAAATCAAGAACACGAGAGAGAGAGAGAGAGATCAAACACATAGCTACTGGTACATACCCTCAGCCTCGAGGGAGAACTACTCCCTCCTCATCATGGAGATCACTGGGATGATGAATATGGCCACCGGAGAGGGATTCCCCCTCCGACAGGGTGCCGGAACGGGTCTAGATTGGCTTTCGGTGGCTACGGAGGCTTCTGGCGGCGGAACTCCCGATCTATTCTGCTCCCCGAAGTTTTTAGGGTATATAGGTATATATGGGAGGAAGAAGTACGTCGGTGGACCTCCGGGCTTTCCACGAGGCAGGGGGCGCGCCCCCACCCTCGTGGGCAGCCCAGGACTCTCCTGGTCCAACTCCGATACTCAGTGGGCTTCTTCTAGTCCAAAAATAAGTTGCGTGAAGTTTGAGGTCAATTGGATTCCGTTTGATTTTCCTTTTCTGCGATACTCTAAAACAAGGAAAAAACAGAAACTGGCATTGGGCTCTAGGTTAGTAGGTTAGTCCCAAAAATCATATAAAATAGCATATAAATGCATATAAAACATCCAAGGTTGATAATATAATAGCATGGAACAATCAAAAATTATAGATACGTTGGAGACGTATCAGCATCCCCAAGCTTAATTCCTGCTCGTCCTCGAGTAGGTAAATGCTAAAAACAGAATTTTTGATGTGGAATGCTACCTAACATATTTATCTAAGTAATTCTCTTTATTTTGGCATGAATGTTCAGATCCATAAGATTCAAGACAAAAGTTTAATATTGACATAAAAATAATAATACTTCAAGCATACTAACTAAGCAATCATGTCTTCTCAAAATAACATGGCTAAAGAAAGCTATCCCTACAAAATCATATAGTCTGGCTATGCTCCATCTTCACCACACAACGTATTTAAATCATGCACAACCCCAATGACAAGCCAAGCAATTGTTTCATACTTTTGATGTTCTCAAACTTTTTCAATCTTCACGCAATACATGAGCGTGAGCCATGGACATAGCACTATAGGTGGAATAGAATGGTGGTTGTGGAGAAGACAAAAAGGAGAAGATAGTCTCACATCAACTAGGCGTATCAACGGGCTATGGAGATGCCCATCAATAGATATCAATGTGAGTGAGTAGGGATTGACATGCAACGGATGCACTAGAGCTATAAGTATATGAAAGCTCAACAAAAAGAACTAAGTGGGTGTGCATCCAACTTGCTTGCTCACGAAGACCTAGGGCATTTTGAGGAAGCCCATCATTGGAATATACAAGCCTAGTTCTATAATGAAAGATTCCCACTAGTATATGAAAGTGGCAACATAGGAGACTCTCTATCATGAAGATTATGGTGCTACTTTGAAGCACACGTGTGGTAAAAGGATAGTAGCATTGTCCCTTCTCTCTTTTTCTCTCATTTTATTTATTTATTTTTATTTATTTATTTTATTTGGGCCTTCTCTTTTTTATGGCCTCTTTTTTTTATTTGGGCTTCTTTGGCCTCTTTTTTTCGTCCGGAGTCTCATCCCGACTTGTGGGGGAATCATAGTCTCCATCATCCTTTCCTCACTGGGATAATGCTCTAATAATGATGATCATCACACTTTTATTTACTTACAACTCAAGAATTACAACTCGATTCTTAGAACACAATTTGTCTCTATATGAATGCCTCCGGCGGTGTACCAGGATGTGCAATGACTCATGAGTGACATGTATGAAAGAATTATGAACGGTGGCTTTGCCACAAATACGATGTCAACTACATGATCATGCAAAGCAATATGACAATGATGAAGCGTGTCATCATAAATGGAACGGTGGAAAGTTGTGTGGCAATATATCTTGGAATGGCTATGGAAATGCCATAATAGGTAGGTATGGTGGCTGTTTTGAGGAAGGTATGTGGTGGTTTTATGGTACCGGCGAAAGTTGCTGGTACTAGAGAGGCTAGCAATGGTGGAAGGATGAGAGTGCGTATAATCCATGGACTCAACATTAGTCATAAAGAACTCACATACTTATTGCAAAAATCTATTAGTTATCGAAACAAAGTACTATGCGCATGCTCCTAGGGGGATAGATTGGTAGGAAAAGACCATCGCTCGTCCCCGACCGCCACTCATAAGGACAATCAATAAATAAATCATGCTCCGACTTCATCACATAACGGTTCACCATACGTGCATGCTACGGGAATCACAAACTTCAACACAAGTATTTCTCAAATTCACAACTATTCAACTAGCATAACTCTAATATCACCATCTTCATATCTCAAAACAATTATCAAGTACCAAACTTCTCTTAGTATTCAATGCACTTCATATGAAAGTTTTTATTATATCCCTCTTGGATGCCCATCATATTAGGACTAGTTTCATAACCAAAGCAAACTACCATGCTGTTCTAAAGACTCTCAAAATAATATAAGTGAAGCATGAGAGTTCATCTATTTCTATAAAATAAAACCACCGCCGTGCTCTAAAAGATATAAGTGAATCACTAGAGCAAATGACAAACTACTCCAAAAGATATAAGTGAAGATCAATGAGTAGTCGAATAATTATGCAACTATATGAAGACTCTCTAACATTTAAGAATTTCAGATCTTGATACTTTATTCAAACAGAAAGCAAAACTAAATAAAATAAAATAAAATGACGCTCCAAGCAGAACACATATCATGTGGTGAATAAAAATATAGCTCCAAGTAAAGTTACCGATGAACAAAGACGAAAGAGGGGATGCCTTCCGGGGCATCCCCAAGCTTAGGCTCTTGGTTATACTTGAATTTTACCTTGGGGTGCCTTGGGCATCCCCAAGCTTAGGCTCTTGCCACTCCTTATTCCATAGTCCATCGAATCTTTACCCAAAACTTGAAAACTTCACAACACAAAACTTAACAGAAAACTCGAGAGCTCCGTTAACGAAAGAAAACAAAACACCACTTTAAGGTACTGTAATGAACTCATTATTTATTCATAATGGTGTAATATCTAATTTATTCCAACTTCTCTATGGTTCATACCCTCCGGTACTACTCATAGATTCATCAAAATAAGCAAACAACACATAGAAAACAGAATCTGTCAAAAACAGAACAGTCTGTAGTAATCTGGATCAAACGTATACTTCTGGAACTCATAAAATTCTCAAATAAATTTCTGGACGTGAGGAATTTATCTATTAATCATCTTCAAAAATAATTAACTAAATAACACTCTCCAAATAAAAATGGCAGCAATTCTCATGAGCGCTAAAGTTTCTGTTTTTTTACAGCAAGATCAAAAAGACTTTCCCCAAGTCTTCCCAACGGTTCTACTTGGTACAAACACTAATTAAAACATAAAAACTCAATCATAAAAGAGGCTAGATGAATTATTTATTATTAAACAGGAGCAAAAAGCAAGGAATAAAAATAAAATTGGGTTGGCTCCCAACAAGCGCTATCGTTTAACGCCCCTAGCTAGGCATGATAATTTCAATGATGCTCACATAAAGGATAATAATTGAAACATAAAGAGAGCATCAAGAAGAATATGACTAGCACATTTAATTATAACCCACTTCCTATGCATAGGGATTTTGTGAGCAAACAACTTATGGGAACAATAATCAACTTGCATAGGAAGGTAAAACAAGCATAACTTCAAAATTTTAAGCACATAGAGGGGAAACTTGATATTATTGCAATTCCTACAAGCATATATTCCTCTCTCATAATAAATTTCAGTAGCATCATGAATGAATTCAACAATATAACCATCACATAAAGCATTCTTTTCATGATCTACAAGCATAGTAAATTTACTACTCTCCACATAAGCAAAATTCTTCTCAATCGGAATAGTGGGAGTATCATAAGAGACTCGAATACTATAAATTGTTTCCACATTAAAAGAGTAATGTTCAGAAAAGGGGTAATCATAATCATAACAAGTTTTATCACTACGTTTTATAGCATAAGTATCATCACAATAATCATCATAAGTAGGAGGCATGCTATCATCATTATAAATTTGCATATCAAAACTTGGGAGACTAAAAATATCATCTTCATTAAACGTAGCATCCCCAAGCTTGGGACAAACATTAATTGCAGCAAATATATTATCAAAAACATCATCTTCTTCAAACATTGCATCCCCAGGCTTGGGCCTTTTCATATCATAAGCATAATCACTCTCTTCATCAATAGTATGGATAGCACCAATAGTATAGCAATTACCATATTCTTCCAAGCAAGTGCCACAAAGATTTTCAAGATCATAAGAAGTATCATTATCTTCCACAATTATATTTTCATGAGGCACAATAGTAATAGGAGCAGCATTATTTGGGGGAGATATCTTTTTACCTCATTTCCTTTTTCTTTTCTTCTTCTTCACCACATCATGTGTGGGTTCAATCCTATTTTTTGGAGCTCCTTATTAATGAGATTGGTTGAATAGGAGGCTCCTCCTCATTACCTGATTCATCATAAGAAATAATAGGAGGGTATTGGGAAGTCTCTTCCCTTTCATTAGTATTCTCTTCATCTTCTATTTGTTTTCTTTTCTTTATGTAATTGGCAATATAAGGATTTTCAATGCAATTCACCGCACAATACATATAAATTTCCTCTAGATCAAAACCAAGAAGTTTATAACGGGCAAATTCTGGAAGATGCTTAGTTATACGTTTCATTTCTTCGTAACCCATAAGAAAACTAAGTTGATTATAATGTGCAAGGGAAATCAACTCATCACAATTTTTGGACACGATTAGATCATGAAACAATTTGCATCAGATAGCTAAATAACCACTTTCATTGCAAAGTCCACAAGTACGGCCAAGAAAATTTAAATCTTCAGCACAAACATCTAGCCTTTCTTGCAACAATTTAGTTTCTAAGTACTTATGCCTCTTGCAAAATCTATCTTCCCTAATTGGTGTGTACTTGCAAACCCAATGCACTCCACAAAAATTGACATGTTTATAGGAGACATTTTCATCATAACTAGTGCAATCATCATTAGTACTATAGATATTCAAGGAGTACGTACTAACAACATTGCAATCATGCTCATTATTCAAAGATTTAGTGCCAAATTTTTTAATGCATTCTTCTTCTAGCATTTGAGCACAATTTTCCTTTCCATCATACTCACGAAAGATATTAAAAAGATGAAGCGTATGAGGCAAACTTAATTCCATTTTTTGTAGTTTTCTTTTATAAAATAAACTAGTGCTAAAACAAGAAACAAAAAGATTCGACTGCAAGATCTAAAGATATATCTTCAAGCGCTAACCTCCCCGGCAACGGCGCCAGAAATGAGCTTGATGTCTACTACACAACCTTCTTCTTGTAGACGTTGTTGGGCCTCCAAGTGCAGAGGTTTGTAGGACAGTAGCAAATTTCCCTCAAGAGGATGACCTAAGGTTTATCAATCCGTAGGAGGCATAGGATGAAGATGGTCTCTCTCAAGCAACCATGCAACCAAATAACAAAGAGTCTTTTGTGTCCCCAACACACCCAATACAATGGTAAATTGTATAGGTGCACTACTTCGGCGAAGAGATGGTGATACAAGTGGTATATGGATGGTAGATAAAGGTTTTTGTAATCTGAAAATATAAAAACAGCAAGGTAACTAATGATAAAAGTGAGCGTAAACGGTATTGCAATGCGTTGAAACAAGGCCTAGGGTTCATACTTTCACTAGTGCAAGTTCTCTCAACAATAATAGCATAATTGGATCACATAACTATCCCTCAACATGTAACAAAGAGTCACTCCAAAGTCACTAATAGCGGAGAACAAACGAAGAGATTATGGTAGGGTAGGTAGGGTATGAAACCACCTCAAAGTTATTCTTTCCAATCAATCCGTTGGGCTATTGCTATAAGTGTCACAAACAGCCCTAGAGTTCATACTAGAATAACACCTTAAGACACAAGTCAACCAAAACCCTAATGTCACCTAGATACTCCAATGTCACCTCAAGTATCCGTGGGTATGATTATACGATATGCATGACACAATCTCAAATTCATCTATTCAACCAACACATAGAACCTCAAAGAGTGCCCCAAAGTTTCTACCGGAGAATCACGACGAAAACGTGTGCCAACCCCTATGCATAGGTTCATGGGCGGAACCCGCAAGTTGATCACCAAAACATACATCAAGTGAATCACATGATATCCCATTGTCACCACAGATACGCACGGCAAGACATACATCAAGTGTTGACTCAATCCGATAAGATAACTTCAAAGGGGAAACTCAATCCATTACAAGAGAGTAGAGGGGGAGGAGAAACATAAGATCCAACTATAATAGCAAAGCTCGCGATACATCAAGATCGTGCCAAATCAAGAACACGAGAGAGAGAGAGAGAGAGAGAGAGATCAAACACATAGCTACTGGTACATACCCTCAGCCCCGAGGGAGAACTACTCCCTCCTCATCATGGAGAGCATCGGGATGATGAAGATGGCCACCGGAGAGGGATTCCCCCTCCGGTAGGGTGCCGGAACGGATCTAGATTGGCTTTCGGTGGCTACGGAGGCTTCTGGCGGTGGAACTCCTGATCTATTCTGCTCCCCGAAGTTTTTAGGGTATCTGGGTATATATGGGAGGAAGAAGTAGGTCGGTGGACCTCCAGGCTATCCACGAGGCAAGGGGCGCGCCCAGGGGGGTGGGCGCGCCCCCCACCCTCGTGGGCAGCCCGGGACTCTCCTGGTCCAACTCTGATACTCAGTGGGCTTCTTCTGGTCCAAAAATAAGTTCCGTGAAGTTTCAGGTTAATTGGACTCCGTTTGATTTTCCTTTTCTGCGATACTCTAAAACAAGGAAAAAAACAGAAACTGGCACTAGGCTCTAGGTTAATAGGTTAGTCCCAAAAATCATATAAAATAGCATATAAATGCATATAAAACATCCAAGGTTGATAATATAATAGCATGGAACAATCAAAAATTATAGATACGTTGGAGACGTATCATGGCATAAGAGACAATAACACTGCGGACAGTGCCGAAGACAATCCCCTCCAGCCAGGCTTCGAGCGGGAGGATGGGCAAGCTAGCCCTAAGGAACAGGCGGCAGACAGAGAGTCAGAGGATGACAATTACATGCCTCTCTCCGATGATGAGGTGAGCCTCGGCGATGAAGAATTTATCGTGCCTGAGGATCCCGTCGAGCAGGAGCACTTCAAGCTCGGGCTTATAGCCACAGCAAAAAGCCTAAAGAAAAAGCAACAACAGCTTCAAGCTGATCAAGATCTGCTAGCGGATAGATGGACCGAGGTACTGGCAGCTGAGGAATACGAACTCGAGCGCCCAACCAAAAGTTACCGAAAGCACAGGTTGCTACCCCAACTCGAGGAGGAAGCATTAAAACCTACACTACCAGCGTATGACGCGGCTGACCGGCCACCTCGTGGCTGAGACAAAACGGCATATCAGCCCGAAGTCCAGACCGCACCCCGTCGTTAGTCAAACAAAAATACCAAGGCCCGGGGTAACACGTAGGACCTGTGAGAAGTATTGGAAAATAAACCGGGACACAAAAGATCGGTCTACGGATCACGGGGGCGCGCCCCAACGCGTGACGACAACCGTCATGCCGGATATACTAAAAGCAAGTCCGGCCGAGCTGAACACAGCAGACAAGACTCGTATGAACTGCGTCGTGATATAGCCTGGCACAGAGGCGCCGCATACCCCCTATGCTTCACTGATGAAATAATGGATCATGAATTCCCAGAAGGGTTTAAACCCATAAACATTGAATCTATGACGGCACCACAGACCCCGCGGTATGGATAGAGGATTTCTTCCTCCACATTTACATGGCCCGCGGGGATGATCTACACGCCATCAAATATCTCCCGCTAAAGCTCAAAGGGCCGGCTCGACATTGGCTGAATAGCTTGCCGGCATACTCCATCGGAAGCTGGGAGAACCTGGCAGACGCATTCCTGGACAACTTCCAGGGCACTTATGTGCGGCCACCGGATGCTGGCGATTTAAGTCACATAACACAGGAGCCCGGAGAGTCAGCCAGGAAATTCTGGACTCGGTTCCTAATTAAAAAGAACCAAATTGTCGACTGTCCGGATGCCAAAGCCCTAGCGGCCTTTAAACATAACATCAGTGAAGAGTGGCTCGCCCGACATCTCGGCCAAGAGAAGCCAAAATCCATGGCAGCCCTCACAACACTCATGACCCGCTTTTGCGCGGGCGAAGATAGCTGGTTGGCTCGTAGCAACAACACAAGAAGCAACCCTGGCACATCAGAAGCCAGAGATAGCAACGGCAAACCCCGACGCAACAAACACAAGCGCCACAAAAATGGTGGAAACGCTGAAGATATGACAATCAATGCCGGATTTAGGGGCTCCACGTCCAGTCAGCGGAACGGGCCACTCACAAATAACAATTCGGGTTCGTCCAGTCTGGACCGCATACTCGACCGCCCATGCCAAATTCATGACACACCAGGAACACCAGCCAATCATACCAACAGAGAATGCTGGGTCTTCAAACAAGCCGGCAGGTCAGGTGCCAAAACCAAAGACAAGGGGTCTCAAAGCGACGATGGCGACGAGGAGCCCAGATCACCGAGTACAGGAGGGCAAAAGAAATTCCCCCCACAAATCCAAACGGTGAACGTGGTAAACGGCACCTACACTCCCAACCCGGACCGGACGCACACCCTTAGGGATGTCTGTCGGTGTTCTAGGACGGGGGTCCCCAAACTTGCCTGCCTGCGGCCTGCGGCGTGGCTCAAGTGGGGGCCCAGCGCGGCCCATCTTCATCAGCTCAAGCTCAAGACCCTCACGAGGGGCCAAGCCTCGCGGGGCGGATGACAGGAAGCTTCCTTAGAGGCAGCCTCATCAGGCAGGCTCGCGAGGAGGCGGAGAGATCAAGGCAGGGATACCTCGCGAGGAAACCGTGACGCAAGCCATGACGATCGAGACCAGGCGGGCGCCAGGCGGGCGCTGGCCTGCGCAGTGTCCTTGTTTCCCCTTTGGTGCAAATGGGGCAAGTACAGGCCAAGGCATCAGGCAAAGTTTGCCATTCTGGTGCAATGAGACCAAGACCAGCACAGCGGCAGGATGAAGGTCACCGTGGAGCCCAAGACGGCGTCATCACCAGTGCTTTTGGCAGCCGAAGACCACCTTTGGTCAGGCTAACTTGTACTATATGTTCCCCCTCAAAATGGCCAATTGTTGGCGCCCTTCCCGCTCATTATTTGGGGAGAGGCCTAGGGCCTCTATAAATAGAGCTAGCCACCACAGAGTAGAGACATTGAGAAATCTGGTAGAACCCTAGCAGAGAGAGAGAGGGAGAGGCGACTGAACTCACCCTAGCAGTTCATCGCACCTGCTCAAGAACACCTCTCGCGAGGCTGTTCTTCCTTTGCATTGATCCTCATCAGCCCTTAGGCAATCCACCACACCACACACTGGAGTAGGGTATTACACCACAACGGTGGCCCGAACCAGTATAAACCTTGTGTCCCTTGTGTTGTTCGTTGTTTCCAGCTCAAATCACGCGAGAAGATTGGGCGTAGATCGGTAAGGGAGAGATCTCCGCACGCACCCCAGTGTTCGAACCTCGAGGGCCTGCCGAAACCTGAAATCCGACATTTGGCACACCAGGTAGGGGAGCACCGGAGTCCTCCCTCCTGACGACCCGCTCTCCCCCGACATCGCATCCCGCCCTCATGGCGGACAACGCGCCGCCCGCTCCAGCAATGGATGCCGACACTGGGGCCAGGGGGCTCTGGGCCTTGGCCCCCACCTTGCGACAGGTGCAGTGGCCGCGCAAGTTCAGGCCCAAGATGCCGCCGCACTACGACGGCGCGACGGACTCAATGATTTTCCTCCTGGCGTACGAGGAGGCCGTCCTCGGAGCCGGGGGCGACGATCGGGTGATGGCCAACTGGTTACCCATGGCCCTCACCGGCATCCCGCGCGCGTAGCTCCTCCACCTGCCGACGGCCTCTATCACCTCCTGGGAGGAGCTGCGCGACCTCTTCCTCGCCTGTTTCACCGCACCAGCGCCGCCCGTCATCGCGGCTCTCCTGGGTGGCTCCCAGGCACCACCCTCGAGTCATCACGTCAAGCCGTTCGCCCGCCGAATCAGCACCGCCTCCAAGCGCCGAGAAGCCCCCCGGGGCTGGGCGGCGCCCGAGGCCGATCTAACCTTCGACTCGGAGGACCACCCCTTCAACCCCATTGGTTCAGGCGCGCTCCCGATGATGTGCGCCCCCACCATCTGCCAGGTGGCCGTCACCAGGACCCTCATCGACGGTGGTGCCGGCCTCAACGTGCTCTCGGTGGAGGCCTTCAGCCTCCTCCACATGCCGCTGGAGCGGCTCCAACCCAGCAGGCCTTTCTCGGGCGTCGGAGCCGGTTCCACCGCCTCCTTGGGACAGATCCGCCTCCCAGTGACCTTCGGCACCTGCGACAACTTCCGCACGGAGCTGGTCGACTTCGACATCTCCCCCATCGGCCTCCCCTACAATGCCATCCTCGGCTATCCGGCCTTGACTCGGTTCATGGCAGCAACTCACCCGGCGTACAACCTCATGAAGATGCCGGGGAGCAGCGGCGTCCTCACCATGTCAGGAGACACAAGGGATGCGCTGCAGGTGCTCCGGCTTGTTTTCAGGGCGGCCGTAGTGGCGCAGCCCACTAGCACCGACGCCCTTGAGCCCAAGGGGGCTGCGCCGGCTAAAAAGAAGCAGTTGTTCGCCCAAGATAAGGCGGAAACCAAGCAGGTACCAGTCGACGAGGATGGGTCCACTGGCGCCACCTTCACCATAGGGGACAACCTCGAGCCCGAGCAGGAGAAGGCCCTGATCAGGTTCCTGCGCGCGAACATGAAGGTGTTCGCGTGGGAACCAGATCAGTTAGCGGGGGTACCAAGGGAAGTGATTGAGCATCACCTCAACGTGTGCCCCAATGTGCGCCCCGTGAAGCAGAAGGCAAGGCGGCAGGCTACTGAGAAACAGGCTTTCATCGTTCAAGAGACCCGGAAGCTAGAGGCGGCAGGGGTTATTCACGAGGTCCGCTACCCTGATTGGCTGGCTAATCCGGTCGTTATGCCTAAGAAGGGAGGAAAAGAGCGCATGTGCGTTGACTTCACCAACCTCAACAAGGCCTGCCCGCAGGATCCATTTCCACTCCCCTACATCGACCAGATAGTCGACTCCACCATCGAGTGTGACCTATTGTGCTTCCTGGATGCCTTCTCAGGCTATCACCAGATCAAGATGGCGGTAGAAGACATGGAGAAGACAGCTTTCCTGACCCCATGTGGAGTGTACTGCTATACGTGCATGCCGTTTGGGCTGCGCAACGCAGGCGCGACCTTTCAGCGACTGATGCACATCGCCTTAGGCCGGCAGCTCGGGAGGAACGCTGAAGCTTACGTCCATGACATTATGGTGAAGTCTCGTGAGGCAAGAACCCTGATACAGGACCTGGAAGAAACCTTTGCAAGCCTCAACGAAGTGGACCTACGGCTCAACCCTGAGAAGTCTGTATTTGGAGTCCCCTCGGGCAAGCTCCTAGGTTTCCTCGTATCCCACAGGGGCATCGAGGCCAACCCAGAGAAGGTCAAGGCAGTCAAAGACATGAGCCCGCCGAGGACCCTCAAAGAAATGCAGAAGCTCACCGGGCGTGTGACTGCGCTGGGGCGCTTCATCTCCAAGTTGGGGGAACGAGCGCTGCCCTTCTTCAAGCTGATGAAGAAAAAGGGCCCCTTCAAATGGACTGAAGAGGCTGACAAGGCATTCCAAGACCTCAAGAGGTACCTTACCAGTCCGCCAGTGATGGTAGCTCCGCGTCCTCGGGAGCCCCTGGTGCTCTACCTTGCGACCACCCCCTACTCCGCCAGCGCGGCCCTGGTGGCGCTCAGGGAGGAGCGATGTGCCAAGGCCGCATCGACCGTCCGAACTGAAGCAAAGCAGAGCCAGGAGGGACTCGCAAAAGCCGCAACCACAGCCGGAAAGGAACATCCGCAGCAGGAGAACGCACCCGGAGCAGGAGAGGCCTCTTCAGGTGACCAAGCACTGGGAGCTCCGTTGTCCCGAGAGACGCCTTGACCTCTGGAGGATGCAAGCTGCGCCAACACCCTCAACCTTGTCGAGCATCCTGTGTACTTCGTCAGCATGGTGCTACGGGACGCAAGGGCATGGTATCCCATGCCTCAAAAACTCCTCCTTGCGCTACTAGTGGCCTCGCGCAAGCTGCGCCACTACTTCCAAGGACATCCCATCAAAGTCGTCTCAGCATACCCCTTGGAAAGAGTGCTCAGGAGCCCCAACTCAGTTGGAAGGGTCGCTGAATGGAACATTGAGCTACAGGCATTTCAGCTAGAATTCAGCATGAGCAGAGTTATCAAGGGAGCCGCACTTGCAGATTTCGTGGCAGAATGGGCAGAAGCGCCGGGTGTCGAGGCAGGCGAAGACCGATCACTTTCCCGGGAAGTGAAGCACCGGACGGCTGGGTCATGTACTTAAATGGGGAGTTCTCCCGACATGGTGCGGGAGCTGGCGCCGTGCTTGTGTCCCCTACCCAGGCCAAACTCTATTATGCCGTACAACTCTGATTCCAGCACGGAGAAAAGGTCTCCAACAACATAGCGGAGTACGAAGGCCTAATAGTTGGCTTGAAGGCCGCAATTGCCTTAGGGGTAAAGCGCCTCGTCATCAAGGGCGATTCGCAGCTCCTCGTCAACTTCTCCAACAAGATATACGAGCCAAAGTACGAGCACATGGAAGCCTACCTCGCTGAGGTGCGCAAGAAGGAGAAATGGTTCTGGGGGCTGGAGTTGCAGCATGTGCCTCGCGACACCAATCAGGAGGTCGATGACATTGCCAAGAGGGCGTCCAGGCGGCTGCCTCAGGAGCCTGGCATCTTCGAGGAGCGGCTCTTCAAACCCTCGGCGGTACCGCCACTATCGAGCATGGCGCAACCAAGGGAGGAGCTCCCTCAGTCGCCTGCCTCAGGAGCCCCGGTCTGCGGCCCAGCCTCAGGGGCACGCCTGCTCCTGGCGTTAGAGCCACAGGAAGGGTGTTGGATCCCGAAGCTCAAGAACTACCTGATGCAAGGGACTCTGCCAGAGAATGAGGAGGAAGGGGAGCGCGTGGTGCGGCAGGCCATGACTTATTGCATCAGGGATGGAGAGCTCTACAGGAAGCGACCGAATGACATGTCCCTACGCTGCATCTCCCGAGAGCAAGGGAAGGAGCTACTGGCAGACATACACGGCGGAGACTGCGGGCACCACTTGTGGACCCTCGTCGGCAAGGCATTCCGCAGTGGATTCTACTGGCCCACGGTGCTCAACGACGCCGTTGAGCTTTTGAAGGCTTGCGAGGCCTGCCAGTTTCATGCTAAGCAAATCCATCAGCCTACGGGGGGTCTACACACTATACCCCTCTCATGGCCGTTCGCAGTTTGGGGGCTGGACATTCTGGGCCCATTTCCTCGGGCGCCAGGGGGCTATCGCTACCTCTACGTCGCCGTGGACAAATTCACCAAGTGGGCTGAGGTGGAAGCCGTCCGCACAATCCCGGCAGGCTCTGCGGCCAAATTCATCAAGGGCCTCATGAGCCGATTTGGGGTGCCCAACCGCATGATCACCGACAACGGTTCGCAATTCACCAGTAATCTCTTCAAAACATACTGTGCTAACCTTGGAACGCAGATATGCTACGCTTCGGTGGAACACCCCCGGAGCAACGGCCAGGCCGAGCGGGCCAACGCAGAGGTCCTGAGGGGCCTCAAAGCCAGGACCTTCAAGAAGAAGCTGGAGGCCTGCGGCAGGGGCTGGTATGACGAGCTCCAGTCCGTGCTATGGTCAATCCGCACAACTGCGACCAAGCCGACTGGCGAGACCCCGTTCTTCCTCGTCTACGGAGCAGAGGCTATCCTCCCTCACGAGGTCAGGCGTCGCTCCGCACGGGTCCTGGCGTTCGATGAGATGCTGCAGGACGCCATGCGGGGGACGGATCTTCTGCTGGGGGAGGAACACCGTTGAGAAGCCGCGCTGCAAGCGGCAAGGTATCAAGAGGCGCTACGACAATACCACTGCCGCAACATCCACCCCATAACTCTTGAGGTAGGGGATCTTGTGCTCAGACGGGTTCTCTGCAGGGAGGGGCTGCACAAGCTCTCTCCCATGTGGGAGGGCCCGTTCAAGGTTGTTCATGTCTCCAGGCCTGGCTCTGCGTGCTTGGAGACCATGGAGGGGGTACCCATCCAGAACGCATGGAACATTCAACATCTCTGGAGGTTCTATCCCTGAGCGAGGCCTAGCGCCTAGGAAAGGCCCGGTGCGTGTGAAGAAGGCGAATGCCTGTGAAGCCGCTGCGTTTTGGAAAAGGCCCGGTGCCTGTGAAGAAGGCGAATGCCTATGAAGCCACTGCGTTTTGTAAAAGGCCCGGTGCCTGTGAAGAAGGCGAATGCCTGTGAAGCCACTGCGTTTTGTAAAAGGCCCGGTGCCTGTGAAGAAGGTGAATGCCTGTGAAGCTGCGTTTTGGGAAAGGCCCGATGCCTATGAAGAAGGCAAATGCCTGTGAAGCTGCGTTTGGGAAAGGCCTGGTGCCTATGAAGAAGGCAAATGCCTGTGAAGCTGCCGCATTTCGAGAAAGGCCTGGTGCCTGTGAAGAAGGCCAATGCCTATGAAGCTCGCCGCCCGTGACACTCTCACGTAATAATGAGTGGGGCTGTACATGCCCCGGAGTCTTCGGAGTGCCGCCCTCGGGCCTCGTGGGCTCCCGCCCATGCCCAGTGGCAGCACTTAGCTCCGCGCTGGTGAGAAGACGTCGAAGACAAGAATAGGTGCCGGACGCGGCTTTCCCATTTGCTTTATGCAGTTGGCTTGTTTATTCCCGTTTGAAGTTTTATTGGAGTTGCTGACATTCCTCGCTTGTGACTTTTTGTCTTTCTCGCTCGCTCGCCTCATTTTCTCTCGCACAAGTCTCGCGAGGGAGGTTCGCGGGCGCCCTCGCGAGTGTTTTCTACCCTGATCGTTTGGAGCTTTCCTATCCGAGTCCTCTGCGGGAGCACCCCTCCCAGTCCATGCCCCACGGGCATCGCGACACGAGCGCAGGACCTGGGTTGATCGCCCCCACAACTAAGACCATAAGTTACCCCTCCTACTGATCCTTGCAGGGCACGAAGCGCACGAGGAGGCCACGGCCTCGAGAGGCGAGGACCGCGCCAAGCCCCACCGAGCTAAAATAGTTCCCGCACATGGGTGCGCGGTGCAAAAACATGGCACAGAAATAGCGGAAATAGCGTGATGGTTAAACAACAGTAGTTCGAATACGCCCCCGCGGGGACCTACATCACTTTATATTTTTGCGTAGGATAAGAAAGAAAACAAAATGGGCGCGATTCGTCCTACGCCAACCCACAGCGAAGGCTCGAGCTGCTCCTGGGGCTCAGGCGGATCCCTCCTCTTGCTTCACCGGGACGCGACGGCGGGCTGACCCGCTACCTTCACCCAGGTAGCGCGACGGCGAGGAGGCTGGTCGCGGCCCCCGCTGGAGGAGCTGCTGCCTGAGAGGGGGTCGCCGAAGCTCAGCGAACCCCGAGCACCGCCGCCTGTACGCCAGTCGCCATCTTCATCCTGGTCAGTGCCGGGGCTGGGCAGGCGGCCGCGGTCGTCGTCTTCAGGGCAGCACCCGGCACGGCGACCGTCTTCCCCGAACACCCTCACGTAGAGGGTGGCATCGTCATCAAACTTGAAGTACAGGGTGCACCACCGGCTCAGGCCGCGCCGCAGGCAAACGTTTGCCAGGCGTGTGTCAGAGCCCCATTCCCTGAAATGGAGACCTCCAGCGATGCCCAGGAGGCCCTGCTGCAGCATCCGTCTGCCTGGAGCCAGAAGCCGCACCGGGCGCTGGCCAGCAGTTCATCTACGAAGAAACGGGGGAACTGGAGCCTGGTGCTGGATGGGTCCACCGACCACACGACAAACTCCGGCAGCACCTCCGAAGAGCGAAAGCATGGCCTAGGGGGGCACACACCCATGGCGTGCCCCCCGTCGGCAACCGGGCGCTCACCACCGCGTCGGGAACCGCCTCCATGGCCGCGGGAGGCCACCACGGGGACCGTGGTATACTTGCGAGGGCAGCCTCGGCCGCGCTTGGCCGGGGGGAGTCAGGCCCAGCCTGAGGGGCCTTTCCTTTCCCCGTGGCCAAGAGACTCTTTGGAGCCATGGGAGCGGCGAGTGATCGAGAAGAAGGAAAGGAGCAGCAAGAAGGGACGGGCCGAACGGGCTCGCCCAGCCTCGTACTTATAGCCGGGGGAGGCCAACCGCCATGCACCATGATCGTAGGTAATCATGACCGGTTTCTCTGCATGCAGGGACTTATCAAGTCGTGCGGTCGCTGAGGCGTCGTGGGGAAGCGCAGTCGCCCACGTCCAATCAATCGCCACACGGCGCCCAAGGCCGCAGGCTGTTAGGGCCTGCGGCACTTCGCGCTTGCCCCTTCGCTTTCCTGCTAGGCCATGCCCGGGCGCGCCTTGGGCCCGGGGGCTACTGTCGGCGTTCTGGGAACGAGGGTCCCCAGACTTGCCTGCCTGTGGCCTGCGGTGTGGATCAAGTGGGGGCCCAGCGCGGCCCATCTTCATCTGCTCAAGCTTAAGACCCTCGCGAGGGGCCAAGCCTCGCGGGGCGGATGACAGGAAGCTTCCTTAGAGGCAGCCTCATCAGGAAGGCTCGCGAGGAGGCGGAGAGATCAAGGCAGGGGTACCTCGCGAGGAACCCGTGACGCAAGCCATGACGATCGAGACCAGGCAGGCGCCAGGCGGGCGCCGGCCTGCGCAGTGTCCTTGTTTCCCCTTTGGTGCAAAGGGGGCAAGCACAGGCCAAGGCATCAGGCAAAGGTTGCCATTCCGGTGCAATGAGACCAAGACCAGCAGAGCGGCAGGACAGAGGTCACCGTGGAGCCCAAGATGGCGTCATCACCAGTGCTTTTGGCAGCCGAAGACCATCTTTGGTCAGGATAACTTGTACTATATGTTCCCCCTCAAAATGGCCAATTGTTGGCGCCCTTCCCGCTCATTATTTGGGGAGAGGCCCAGGGCCTCTATAAATAGAGCTAGCCACCACAGAGTAATGACATCGAGAAATCTGGTAGAACCCTATCAGAGAGAGAGGGAGAGGCGATTGAACTCACCCTAGCAGTTCATCGCACCAGCTCAAGAACACCTCTCACGAGGCTGTTCTTCCTTTGTACTGATCCTCATCAGCCCCTGAGGCAATCCACCACACCACACACTAGAGTAGGGTATTACACCACAACGGTGGCCCGAACCAGTATAAACCTTGTGTCCCTTGTGTTGTTCATTGTTTCCAGCTCAAATCACGCGAGAAGATTGGGCGTAGATCAGTAAGGGAGAGATCTCCACGCGCACCCCAGTGTTTGAACCTCAAGGGTCTGCCGGAACCCGAAATCCGACAATGTCAACTTAACGGAACCAGTCATCCCACAATTTAAATTAAGGCCGATCACCTTCAACCACACGGATCGTCCGGTTAACACTAATTAGGGCAATCCAGCCGCACTAGTCCTCGACCCTATAATTGATGGGTTCCACCTCATGTGAGTCCTTATGGACGGAGGTAGCAGTCTAAACCTGCTTTACCAGGACAAAGTGGGTGTGGAGGCCTGCTGATCGGGCTCCATCGCAAGGCCTGGTATTATACCAGGTGTGGAGGCCTGCTGTACAGGCTCCATCGCCCTTGAGGTAGTCTTCGGACCACCAGAAAATTACCGTGCCGAAGAGTTAATCTCCGACATCGTCCCCTTTCGCAGTGATTATCAGGCACTGCTCGGACGAACCGCGTTCGCTCGATTCAACGCAGTTCCACATTATGCCTACTTTAAGCTCAAGATGCCCGGTCCGCACGGCGTCATCACGGTTAATGGCAAGGCCGAACTTTCCCCGGCACCAAGGAGCATACTGCTGCTTTAACAGTAGAAGCTACAAGTAGCACCTTCCAACCGAACCTCGAGTCGATGGCCCGACTCCCGGACACCGCTAAAGGACTTCAAAATACTTTGCGGCAGGATAGCCCCGCTTGTCTAGAGCTCAGATAAATACTCCAGCAAAAGCCAGGACATGCCATATACCGCGGCTCAACCGCTTTGTGGCACACAAGCATTTCTTAGATTTTGTTTGCAGGTTTAACTTTGCGCAGACCAGGACTGGCGATATGGAAGCAGCTCAAACACGCAAGGGAATCCTTAGATATTCCCCGCGATGACCATCCGACTATACTCCGGATCCGCACACAACTTCTTCCCCCTGGTCTCAGCAGGTTCCACAGTCATATTTCTTTTTTACCACATTACCTGTACTCACACGCATCGATGTACTATTCAAATACAACATGTGGATTTATATAACGCTTATCTGCTGTTATTTCTTATTGACATTCTTTTATCAAGTGGCATCCGTACACCGCAATATGCTTTAAATATGCCAGGTGTCGGTGTCAAAACCAGCGGATCTCGGGTAGGGGGTCCCGAACTGTGCGTCTAGGCGGATGGTAACAGGAGGCAGGGGACACGATGTTTACCCAGGTTCGGGCTCTCTTGATGGAGGTAATACCCTACATCCTGCTTGATTGTTCTTGATAATATGAGTAGTACAAGAGTTGATCTACCACGAGATCGAAGAGGCTAAACCCTAGAAGCTAGCCTATGGTATGATTGTTGTTGGTCCTACGTACTAAAACCCTCTGGTTTATATAGACACTGGAGGGGGCTAGGGTTACACAGAGTCGGTTACAAGGAAGGAGATCTACATATTCGTATTGCCAAGCTTGCCTTCCACGCCAAGGAGAGTCCCATCCGGACATGGGACGAAGTCTTCAATCTTGTATCTTCATAGTCCAACAGTCCGGCCAAAGGATATAGTCCGGCTGTCCGGATACCCCCTAATCCAGGACTCCCTCAGTAGCCCCCGAACCAGGCTTCAATGACGATGAGTCCGGCGCGCAGATTGTCCTCGGCATTGCAAGGCGGGTTCTTCTTCAAACTCTGAGTACCTGCTAAATAGTGTCCGGCTTCTCGTAAATGTTGCGCTTCTTGGCTTCTGCGTCTAATAATGGCCATCTTCCATTTGTCAAGCGAATGTGAGGAGCCAGGGTGTTTTTACTTTTACCACCCCATCTATGTGAATGAACTGTCTATTAAAGAGACGAGGATCCTCAGATCCAAACCACACCATCCTCCCTCAGCGAGCATTCATCGGAGCGCGCCCGAAAAAATCCATCCCAACATGGCCGACCGGCGCAACTCCTCCTCTCGCTCCCGCAGCCCCAAGCCCGGAGATTGGGAGAAGTTTTCCATCCCGCACAGCCAATTGGTGAAGCTACAGACCCAGGGATTCCTCCCTCCAGCGTATATGGTCCCGGTTCGAGCCGGGCTGGCCACCTATAATGGCGGGGAGCAAGCGAAGAGCTTTCCCAACCCCTCTAAGGGAGAGCGGGTATGCCTTGTCCCTTATCTGTTAAGGGGACTCGGATTTCCAATCCATCCATTTCTCCGAGGGCTCCTGGAGTTCTACGGCCTCCAGTTGCACGACCTCACCCCTGCTTCCATATTGCACATCGCTGGTTATGTAGCCCTTTGCGAGCTATTTCTGGGTTGCAAAGCTCATTTCGCGCTGTGGAAGAAGTTGTTTTGCCTTGTGCCCCGTACACAGAGGGGATCAATATATCAAGTGGGCGGAGCCGAAGTATGGCGCATCGCCGGGACCGGATACCTATCTGGTACCCCGAAAAAGACGTCTGAGGACTGGCCTTCAGAGTGGTTTTATATGGAGGATGTTCCTCTCCCGGATCCTATCCGGATTGGCCTTCCTGAGTTTGACAACGCCCCTTTGAAGAAACGCCTAAGCTGGCGCCCACAGAGCCCACAGGAGGAAGATGATAGAGACGTATTTTATCTGATGGGCCGGATAAAGTTGCTGGCCAAATCAGGACTGACCAGAACCGAGGTTATGGCAATATGCATTATGCAGGGTGTAACCACTTCAATATCGAGGCTACCCCATGTGGGACTTCAACGGGGAAGATGATGCCACTCGCTGCGGGCGCAAGGGGCCGGACTCAGTTGCTGCTCTAGCAAAAATTCTATCCGATCTGTATAAAGGGGGAAGAAGAGGAGTTCCTCCGCATCAAGCCACGGGACGGATTCTCCACGAACAACCCTCGAAGCTGGGTGAGCTTCCTCTTTTTTTACTTCCATCCAACCCTTGTTTTCTTGATAAATATTTACCTTGCCGTTTCATCGCAGGAACTACGTAAGGCAGTAGGGGAGATCAATAGCCCACCTCCACAACCGGAGGATCCTGAATGGGTCCTTGACCCCGGCCTCAAAGAGGGTCCGGACATATTCGTGGAGCTGATTGATAGGATTTTCTATCAGCTAAGCTGTGATGACGCTATGGTGGCCATCATAGCCGACTACCCCGGGCTACTCCCAGCCTCGCAGGTAAATGAGACCGGAGTCCCAACCTTTGAAAGGGATTTCCTTTTAGGCACTTCACCTACCGTATACAAACGATGTTTATAGGGAAGGCCCTCGGGACGCCATGCCGAGCCCGCGGCGACTCGCCAACAAGGGGTTTCAAAGCCGGATAGGCTAAAAAGGAAAGCGGTCCAGACGGAGACGTCGGCGCAGAGGTATGATGCAACACCTCACTCCGTGGTTGTCGTCTTTAAAAACATAATAACACCCGTGTTTCCTAGAAGGAAGAACGCTTGCCGGACAATATCCGGAGAGGTCGCCTATCACGCCTCTACCACTCGGGCTCCAGGGCCGGACACAGAGGTGGAAGCTAACACGAGGTACACGCCGGATGCTCCTTCTACAAAGGATGCGGATAAGATATCCGCTACGAATTCCGAAGTGGAGAGTGCCATGAATCACAGGCATCACCGAGCCGTACTCCGTGACGCTTGTTTCTCCCGAGAGGCGTTTGATGCATTCAACTCGGGAGATGCGTACATCCGTGCTGCTCAAAATAGTCTAGCCAGAGCCACAGACCAGTATGTAAAGGATGTACGGGTAAGAAAATTTGATGAGTATATATATATATATCAGTAGCCCCTGAGACTTGAAACAGTTGGCACAACTGATTTAAGGATCATTTATTGTGCAGGTTCTTACAGAGTAGAATACTCGACTGTCACAGGAGCTAGAGGAATGCAAGACCCAACTTCGGGCCGCCATTGCCGCATTGAAGGAACCTGAAAAGTCACCAGCTGGTTACATTTGTTTCAAAGAATGATAGGTACCATATAGTGTGCGGCATGGCTGCAGATCTAACAATAAATATTGCAGATGACTCCGGAGAGAATCCAGAGGACCAGCATGTCGTACGACAGCTAAAGGCTGGCGAACGCGTGCTGACTGAGGTCAGGCGGGAGAAAAACAATCTCCAAGACACCAATACCAAGCTGAGCGTGGAACTGAAAGATGTTCGAGCCCAGCTTGCGGACTCCGAGAAGGAGAATAAGCGGCTTCGACGCTGCATTTTCAGTAAGTGCTTGAACGAACCCTTAAAAGGGTGCAACGGAGAAGCCAGCTAACAGAGTTATGTCTGCAGGTATGCTGACGGGTCATCCTGCGGAGGAGATGCCCGGGTCTGTGGGTGATCTTCTACCCGAGCTCTCACAACTGCACGGACAAGTTCGGCAGGTGATGCAAGGTATTGCCCAGGCCTTGTGGCCATCCGTCTCCCTGCCAGCAGGCATTGGAGAGCTTGCGGAGAAGCTCAAGGGAGCACGGCGGCGCTTCCGATCATGGAAGATATCGTCCTGCCGTCAAGGTGCCAGGGAAGCCTGGGCCATGGTGAAGATGCGGTATACCAAGGCTAACCCAAACCACATGGCCGAGGTCGGACCTGTGGGGCCCGATGGGACAGAGATCCCCGTTAGCTTAGTGTACGGGCAAGTAGAATTAGCCGCAAAGTATTCCCAACATGATTTTAAGCTAGACAACCTGTTGGATGGTATAGAAGAGGAATTTAGTAAGTCTACATGACTATGTAATTAAAGTGACATGTATAATGCCTTCTAGCCGGATTGTAAATCATTTGTCATGGCGGACCTTTTCGCTTCAACCTCAGGACCCGATAGTCCGGAGTGTATCCGAATACCCGCTCAGTTATATAAGAACCGGGGTATGCGTGGAAACCAGGCGTAGGGGTCATTAGTGCTTGAACAGACAAGTACCCAACTAGTTATGTTATATTACATGGGTAGTAAGAAACATCTTCCAGGGAGAATAGTTCCGTTAAGGGTTCCTTTCCCTGGGTACGCATGCCGTAAAGTGCATGTCCGGACTGCGAGAGGAGACACAGGCAAAAACATCTGGGGGCACATATGGAAAATAAATAAAAATCATATTTTGTTCACCGACCGAATATTCCCTTAAGAACGCTAGCTTTCGGCTTCACCCAGTCTGAGGTACACATCCGGCTGACCTGGCAATAACAATCGCAGAGGTGCTCCCCTTATGCCCTAGCCGAATTAACAGGAACGTAGGGCATAAATACAAGAGCCAGGCAACCCAGCTTGGCCAAAACTTAAGTCATATCGATGCATATAATGGCGAAGAAAAGGTACATGTGGAAGAATAACACATGTGCGGGGCATGAAGCCCAGATAAATAATAAGCTTCTGTGTAAGAAGCCCCCAGGTATAATGCGCGTGGTTAGGACGTCAATAGTGTGCAAGCAAGGCACAAATTGGCCCTTGAAGGCCTTGAGAAAGAATAAAAGAAAGAAAGGGAGAAAAGACAGATAATGTATATGCAAAAAATGGACAAAGGAAGGAGACGAACATAGAGTCCGACACTAGGCGTAGAATCTTCGGAGCCTGGCTGCGTTCCATGGGTTCGGCTCAAGTCGATTATTCGATGCATCCCGCAGACGGTACGCTCCACCAGTCAGAACTTGGTCAATAATGAAGGGACTTTACAATTTGGGCTCGAGCTTGGTATTTTTCTTCTCCGGCAGGCGTAGAACTAGCTCGCCAACGTTATAAGTTTTGTCCCGTACTTCTTTGCTTTGGTATTTTCGAGCCTGTTGCTGATAGAATGCGGAACGGGCTTTTGCCACATCGTGCTCCTCCTCCAGGTTGTCCAGACTGTCCTGCCGATCGAGCTCGGCTTCTCTTTCTTCGTACATGCGCACTCGAGGTGAATCATGAATTATGTCGCAGGGCAGAACCGCCTCTGCGCCGTACACCATAAAGAAGGATGTGTATCCGGTAGTACGATTCGGCGTGGTCCGCAGCCCCCAGAGTACGGAGTCGATCTCCTCTATCCAGTGCGTGTTAGACTCCTTTAAGGACCGCACTAGTCTGGGTTTGATGTCGCTCATGATAAGACCATTTGCTCGCTCAACTTGGCCGTTGGTTTGTGGGTGATAGAAAGAAGCATAATCGACATTGATGCCCATGTTGCTGCACCAGAGTTTTACCTCGTCGGCCGTGAAGTTCGTGTCGTTGTCAGTGATGATGCCGTGGGGGACGCCATAACAGTGTACAACCCCGGATATGAAGTCTATCACTGGTCCGGATTCGGCCGTTTTAACAGGTTTGGCTTCTATCCATTTGGTGAATTTATCCACCATGACCAATAAGTATTTTTTTCTTATGGGTTCCCCCTTTAAGGGGTCCAACCATGTCAAGCCCCCAGACCGCGAACGGCCAGGTAATGGGGATTTTTTGGAGGGTGGTGGGTGGCATTTGGCTTTGGTTTGCAAAAAGCTGGCAACCGACACAACGTTGGACCAAGTCCTGTGCATCTGCCCGGGCCGTCGGCCAACAAAAACCTGTACGGAAGGCCTTGCTTACAAGGGCCTGGGCTGCGGTGTGGTGGCCGGCGAGTCCGGCATGAATTTCTGCCAAGAGTTTAAGCCCTTCCTCTTCGGAGAAGCACCTTTGAAGGACTCCGGTAGTGCTTTTTTATACAGCTCTCCCTCGTGGACCCTGTAGGCTTTAGATCGCCACACTATGCAGCGTGCCTCATTTTGGTCCTCGGGAAGTTCCTGCCTAGTTAGGTAGGCCAGGAATGGTTCTATCCACGGGGAGATGATGGCCATTATTACGTGGGCTGAAGGTGTTATTTCGGTGGCAGAGCCTCCGATTATGTCAGAGCGTTTGGTGTCGGGCATTTTGGCCGGGTCCAGACTATTGTTGCCGGTGTCCCCTTCCCATACCACCGATGGCTTAAACAACCTCTCCAAAAAGATGTTCGGGGGGG